>NC_053424.1:43925219-44233912 GCF_007990345.1 Gossypium hirsutum
TCCTGAATATGAATTGAAGAATTTCTAATTTGTACAATTTGAGTGTACTACATGCTTATCCATCGATATTTCAAATAAATTCAGCAGGTAAAATCCTAACATGAGGAAATATGGTCATGAAACGAATTATTATGAAAATGTACTTGAATTACATTGATTTGAATTATACCTGTTACATGAACACGAATTATGAGAAATATTTGAACAAGGAAATTTGACTAGTGTTGAGTTAATATATTTTCTGATATTCATGAAAAATATATGTTTAACATGAATTCAAAACAAACTATTACTGAAACAAGCCTGAGATACATGGAAATGATAGTATTTGTTGTGTTGAAGTATGACGTACTTCGTACAAGAATGTGGAACATGCTTAATAACTTTGTACTTTTGTAATATATTTGAAAATATGTGATGGAAGACATATGTGTATGAAACTTGTCTGACGATTGTGTATATTCGTGATTATGAGTTATTACCCAGAATACATGACTGGCAGGGTTAATGAGGATATGTGTTTAGGCATTTGGCCAACATGACTTGGAAATAAATTGAATGTTTACCTATATTTAAGATAGTGGTAAGTTAAATTCCAAGTTATACGAACTTATTAAGCAAAATATGCTTACTCTATTTTATTTTCCCCTATCCTGTAGTGATTCGGAAGCTTATTGGATTGGAAGCATAGGCGGAGATCACTCACACTATCCATCAGCTTATTTCGGTATATATGGTAAATCACTTATGGTTATAATGGCATATATAGGTTATTTAGCCAAATGATGGCATATAAATGTTTTGAATGAAACTAGCCATTGGGAATGGCTTGTGTTTGACATATTTTGATATATTTATAAGTGGTTCTATCATGTTTAAAGAATGAATGTGATATTACATATATGCATTTAGTAACTAGATGAGTACGAATAATAGACTAAAATGAAAATAAATTGTCATCTAAGGTACCTACAGGTACATTGGTTGTATGTTATATTATGTCATGTTCAAGATATGATTTAGACTTGTGTTGAATGCTTTGACATGGTTTGTGAAGGTGTTCAAGTATTAGTGTAGGTGAAAGACAAAAAGGGTGATAAATGTGGCTTGGAAAATAGCCTATTTTTGTCCACACGGGCATATGTCTCAGCCGTGTGTCACACACGGCTTAGCACATGAGCGTGTGATTTGGCCATATGTCCCCTACATCTTTAAAATGTCAAAACAAAATGCTCAGAATTGATCACACGGCCTAGCACACGGGCGTGTGGCTTGGCCGTGTGACCACTGCACCTACACACGGTCTAGTACATGGGTGTATGACCTAACCATGTGACCCAAGTCAAAGAGTTACACGGCCTCAGATGCGGACGTATCCCTTGCTGTGTGGTTCACATGGCCTAACCACACGGGCTTATGACCCCTACACTTAGGAAAAAATTTGAAATTTTACGAAAAAATTTTTGAGTACCTGGTTTAGTCCTAACATGATTCTAATGCATGATTTGGGCCTCGAGTGCTCATGTAAGGGACTATATGATTAAATTTGATTGAAATCTGATATGAATGCTAAACATTTATGAAATGTCTATTACTTGACTCGTAAATTTCGGTAATACTCCATAACCTTGTTCCGGCAATGGATTCGAGTTAGGGGTGTTACATATCCCATCTTTAGAAAAGAGAGAGCCACATTCTCTAGATTACTTATGTTGGAAAATAAAAACTGCAAGATCCATAGTTTCAAGAAATCGATGAATTCTGGTATGCTTCTGCATCTAGTTTTGTTCTTGATTTATTCTTAATGATTTGACATGCAAATCCTGGCTTATGGTTTGTTAAGTTTATATCAGATATTATTTTACGGTTCTAGCAATAAACACCAATGACCAATAGATTAAATATTGAAATGCTAGTAATATACTTAAGTTACTTGAAAGTATTGTTTTTCTAACCACTATAGTAGTGACGGATGTTGGCACCATTTTTTGACAAAACGGGGTTGACTTGGGTTTTGAAAAAAGAAACGGGAGTCGCCACCAATCCTCTTTTTTTTATGAGGTGCGATTGGATCACCTCGAAGAAGGGTTGTTTTTAATAAACGGTTTGATTTTATTAAAACAACAAGTTTGGTCCACGAAATTCAGAAAAAACGGGTTCGGGAGTCGGTTACGCACGAGGAAGGATTAGCACCCTCGATACGCCCAAAATTGGTACCTAGTTGATTATTTAATGTCTTAATGTCAAAAATTGAGAACCTTGGAAAAATTAAAAATACGATCCTCGTGTTAAAATAAAATAAAAAAAATTGGAAAAGAAACATATTTCACGTTATTCGAGAAAGAGAATCATATCCAGTAAGTTAGGACACAATGTCTCGAATTCCCGATACGCGAATGGAAAATACTTATTTAAAAAATTTTAGCCATCTCGGATTTTAAAAAACGAGATCACGACCAGTAAGTTAGGACGCGATTTTTTAATCCCGAGATCATTTAAAATTTGAGTTTAAAAGGATTCGTGCATTTAGATTTATTGTGAAAATTGAAACCCAGTAAGTTAGGGTACGATCCTCACGAATCTAAACACGAAATGCCATCTTTTAAAAAAACAAATTTTGTCATACCGAGCAAAACAACATATATAGTCGTTATAAAAAAGGGATGGAAACTAATTTCATTATCGATATGCGTGGTAATACCATGATAGATACGAAAATGTATATAAAAATAATACAGGCCATAACGACTAAATAAAATAAATAAAAAACAATTCAATAACATGTGAAACAATATAAAATAAAATAAAATAAAATAAATAAAGCACTTATGTAAAATAATAAAGAGCATGTAAATAAATGAATAAATTACCATCAAATGAAACAATGATTAATGAATAACATTATAATATTTATAGATATAGGTATGTATGTATGCGAGAATTATAAAATATGAAAGTATACATACGTGTATGCATTATAAAATATATAAAAATATGAATTTATATGCATATGTAAATATATGGAGATTTACATATATATAAAAAGGGACACATAAGTATGTGTATATATTCATAAAAATATATATGTGTATAGATATACATAAAAATTATGAAAATAGAAGTAATACAAATATATGTATGTAAAAATATGTACTATTTACGAAGATTAGAAATATGTACGATTATTATGAACATATATGCATGCACAAAGTATAAAAATAAGTGTATATGTATATATAGTACAAAAAGTATGCATGTAAATATATAGAAAAATATATTTATATATAAAAGAAATATACATGTATATATAAGAGCAACTATAATAACGATAATAATAATAATACAAAAATAATAATATAATATAGAAATATAATAATGAATAGATGAGTAAAAAAATAAGATACAAAAATAAAACAGATGGACTAAATAGCAATAAAAAACAAAAGTATTGGGCAAAATCGAAATAAAAAAGGAGTAAAGAGGATTAAATTGTGACGCGCCGAAAGAGGGGGATCAAAATAGTAAATAACCCAAAGCCCCCAAAACGCAGCGCAGCAGTGGACCAACTCACAACAAAAATAAAATTGCAGGGCTAAATTAAAAATAAGAGAAAACAACGAAAAAGGATCAAATTATAATACGTTGCAAAATCAGGGGGACTGCGCGCGCAATTAATCCAAAAACTAAAAAACGCGGATCCTCCGGGTCAGGTCGGGCCAACACGCGGGTATAGTCGATCGAACGACGCCGTTTAGACATTGGTGCTCCAGGTGCCAAACGGCACCGTTTCACTTCATTATTTAAATAAAAATTTCATTTTTTGCTTCATTTTCCTCCGAAATTTCAGAACACCCCCCCTTTTTGCTTATTTGAGCTCTGCTAGGGTTTCAAAAAAACCCATCCTTGCCGTCATCGCTCCACCACCGGGACCGGTGGCCACCATCACTCAAAAGGGGATTTTTCAGTCGGGCTTCAGACGCCTTTTAAAGGCCATGCCACCAAGACGTAGATACACCGAAGGGAGGAGGCTTTCGGCTTCCTTCTAGGTCCGATTCCGGCGATGGTGAGGGATCCACGACCGTCGGAGGCTCCGACGAATTCCTTTTACTCTTTTATTATATGAAAATGAAAGAAACAGAATCGAAAGAAAGAAAAATAGGTCAACCTTCTTTTCAGTTTTTGTTCTTCGATTTCTTGATATTCTCTGATGTTAGTGGTGTTTAAAATATTCCCTCTGTTAAGATTGTAATATTTGTATATCCACTGTCTATTTAGAATCGAAAAAAAAATCCCCTGTTACATAATAGATCCGGCTTTTTATAGCCGAAAGAAAGAAGAGAAAAAAGTTTGTCTTCGTTTCTGCTTGCGTGTTTGCCATCCTCTTTGCAGATGATGTGACGAGGGCGGCGGAGTTGGTGGCTACCAGAGGAGTGGCGGTAGGTCTGGGCAGGTGGCCGATGGGACAAAGCGATGGCAGAGGGATGGGCACGGCTCTAGGCTTGGCCAGGGTTTCCGCCCTAGTCTGACTGGGTTTGGGGCCGGTTGGGCTTATGGGGCCGTTTGGGCTCTGCCAATTGGGCTGATTGGTTAGGCTAATTGGGCTGTCTTGTAATGGGTCTTGGGTTTGGGCTGGTGAGTTCAGATTGGGCTTGTACAGCTGCCCCTCTTTGCTCGTTGTCGTGTAACGATAACAGAGCAAAGACTAAGAAAGCCCAATTTCGCCCGGTCTCGTCGAGTCTCGACTTCTCTTGACACTTCTCTTCTTCAAGTAGTTTCATTCCAATCCGATGTGTCGTGTTGCTTCAATCCACTCCACTGCAACTTCAGAGAGATATGTCTTGTAACTTCAATCCATTCTGTTGTAACTTCAGGGGGTAAGGTCCATCATTTTGACCCGCTCCACTGCAACTTCAGGGAGATCGGACTCATATCTTCAACTTGGGCCACTGCAACTTCAGGGGGATAAGATAGTGTCTTCGATCTGCTCCGCTGTAATCTCATGGAGATAAGATCTCTTATTTTAATCCGCTCCACTGTAACTTCAGGGAGATAGGATAGTGTCTTCGATCTGCTCCGCTGTAATCTCAGGGAGATAAGATCTCTGGCTTCAATCTGCTCCACTGTAACCTCAGGGAGATAAGATCTGAAATTCTTTGGTCTGTTCCACTGTAATCTCAAGGAGATAAGACCTGATGTGATCTTCTCTACTGTAACTTCAGAGAGATAAGATCCTTTAATCCGCTCCATTGTAATCTCAAGGAGATAGGATTACTATCCTTGATCTGCTCCGCTGTAATCTCAGGGAGATAAGATCTGAAATTCTTTGGTCTGTTCCACTGTAATCTCAGGGAGATAAGACCTGTGTAATAAACCTAATTATGCCTAATGATTAGGATGACATGATCAAAATGAAACAAATGCTCCTAACTAGACATATGTGAATGGTGTTTGTATGAATGCAGAATTTTATTTTTCCGAGAATGATCTCGCTTAGGTTATCACTACTCGAAGTTTATCAAGGTTTTGTGACTGATGTGCTACAATGCCTTCTCGCTTGACTGATTTTTCTGAAGAAACATTTAGCCAGACTGTCCCCATTGTAAACCTCAAAGTTATATCCACTGGGACGCCAAGATTTGTGCCATCATTCTCTCACAGTAATCTAAGGGTAGAAATATGTGGCTTTTCCTTGTCCTCTTTTATCACAATTCGGGGATGTAGGATCTGAACCGTTCTGGTTTCCTACACCATTCTCAAGGTGTCGTACGAAAGTCTTATGAGCAAGTGAAGGCTCTTTCTCCGAGGTAACCTCTTCCTATTGCCTGATGATCATTGCTTGCTTGTTCATTTAAGCTTTGTAATTAACACGACAGCTTGTCATTTTGTTCAATCAATGTTTAGACGACAAAATCTGAAAGGATAGTCTTTAATTTAGACTCTTCCTTCCTAGATTTCCAACCTTTAAAATGGCGTGTTCTAAACATTAGTCATGTTTCAGGTCCCTATATTATTTAGAAATTTTCCAGAGTAATGTGCAAAACTTCTTTCCTGAAAGTTTTATTAGTTCGTTAATCATTATCCTATGCAACATGTTTGCAAAAAGATCATAACAATGGATAAGAATAAAGCTAGTTCTGATTATAACTCAAATAAAACATCAAAGATGGCGAAGAAAGATAACAAAGAAGTGGATTGAGAATGTGCGTTTTCACAAAAGGAAAGGAAGAAAGAAAGAAAATAAAAGAAATGTATTTTCAAGAATACACATAAGAACTAGGTGCCCCAGTTATCGCCGCTTGAGTTTCTCTGTACAAACTTTCCGAAGACCCTTCTAAGTTTGACATGTGTTCAGGAGATCTGCAATACTCTGTCAATGTTCCAAGACGTTGCATATCCTTTCTTATTGGTAAAGCAAGATCATCATATGCCCTGATCAAAATTTGATCCGTCAAGTCCTGATGTTCCAATCCTGCCCAATACTTGAGTCGCCCTTTTCGGGTTTTCGACTCAAGCCCTCTTTGGTCTCAAAGTGCCCTTTACGGGTTTTCACCTTAGCCTCTCCAAAGTTTTTTTTTTTTTTTTTTAGGAAGCAAAGCGCCCTTTACGGGTTTTCACTTTGGTTCCCCTTTCTTTCATGTGAAGTATTTCTTGACGGAGTCTGCGTTTACCAGATTTGGTAAACTTTTGCCATCCATCTCACATAGGATCAAAGCTCCACCAGAAAAGCTTTCTTTACAACATAAGGGCCTTCCCAATTCGGCATCCATTTTCCTCTAAAATCTTTTTGTATAGGAAGAATCTTTTTTAGTACCAAGTCCCCTTCACGAAATTCTCGGGGGCGAACCTTTTTATTATAGGCTCGCATCATTCGTTCTGGTACATTTGCCCATGGTGAATAGCTCTTAGCCTCTTTTCTTCTATTAGGTTCAACTGATCATACCGAGATTGGATCCAATCGGCTTCATCCAACTGTAGCTCAGATAACACCCGTAGAGAAGGGATTTCAACTTCAATGGGTAATACTGCCTCCATTCCATAAACCAGAGAAAAAGGCGTTGCCCCAGTAGAAGTTCTAACAGATGTTCGATAGGCAAGGAGAGCAAATGATAACTTCTCATGCCAATCCTTGTAGGTTTCAGTCATTTTCCCCACAATCCTTTTAATGTTTTTATTGGCCGCCTCCACTGCACCATTCATTTTGGGACGATACGGCGATGAGTTATGATGCTTAATTTTAAATTTGCTACAAACTTCAGCTATTGTGCTATTATTCAAGTTCATCGCATTGTCGGATATGATCCTCTCAGGCATCCCATATCGACAAATGATCTCCTTCTTCAAGAATTTGCTGACTACTGCTTTTGTGACATTTGCATATGAAGCAGCCTCCACCCACTTGGTAAAGTAATCAATTACTACGAAGATGAAGCGATGCCCATTAGAAGCCTTTGGTGATATTGGCCCAATAACATCCATACCCCACATGGAAAACGGCCAAGGAGAGGTCATGACGTGAAGAGGTGAAGGAGGCGCGTGTATTTTGTCTCCGTAAATTTGGCATTTGTGGCACTTCCTGCATGATCAATGCAATCTCCTTCCATGGTGGGCCAATAGTACCCAAATCTCATGATCTGTCTGGCCATCGTGAAACCACTGGCGTGCGTCCCACAAATACCCTCATGGACTTCTTCCAAAATTTTCTTGGCTTCTACCGCATCTACACATCTTAACAGTACTTGATCCTTCCTTCTTTTATATAACACTTCTCCATCTAAGACATATTCAATGGCTATCTTTCTCAGAGTTCTTTTGTCATTCTCTGTCGCTTGATCAGGGTATTCCCGATTCTTCACATATTGTAAGATACTCCGATACCAAGGACAATCATCTTTTCCCTCCTCCTCAATATTGCAACAATTAGCCGGGGTCTCAGAGATACTCATCTGAACAGGCCTCATTGCCTCAAGTCTATTCACCTGAATCATCGAAGCTAGAGTAGCTAATGCATCAGCCATTTGGTTTTCCTCCCGTGGGAGGTAATAGAAGGTGATATCGTCAAACTCCTCAGCCAATTCAAGAACCAGTTTTCTATAACCGATTAGCTTAGGATCTCTAGTCTCCCACTCCCCTTTGAGTTGGTATATCACCAACGCTGAATCCCCGTATACTCTCAGTACTTTGATGTTCCGTTCAATGGCTGCACGAATGCCCATAATACATGCTTCATATTCTGCCATGTTATTTGTACAATCGAAGTCCAACTTGCTAGCAACAGGATAATGATCTCCACTTGGGGATACCAAGACTGCCCCAATTCCATTACCCGTAGCATTTGAGGCTCCATCAAAATTTAACTTCCATACGTGATCCATTTGAGGATTTTCTTCAGTATTCGCCACATACATCAATCCTCGTTTGGAAAATCAAAATTCAAAGACTCATAGTCCTCTAAGGCTCTACTAGCTAGGAAATCGGCTATTGCACTTCCCTTTATGGCCTTCTGACTGACATATACTATATCAAATTCTGAGAGCAAGATCTGCCATCTAGCCATTCTCCCGTTCAAAGCAGTCGATTCCATCATATATTTTAAAGGATCTAACTTTGAAATCAACCAAGTCGTGTGATACAACATATACTGCCTCAGTCTTCGGGTTGCCCAGATTAGAGCACAACACAACTTCTCAATTGATGAGTACCTCATTTCGCAATCGGTAAATTTCTTACTGAGATAGTATATTGCCCTTTCTTTCTTTCCCGTCTCATCATGTTGGCCCAATACGCACCCCATGGAATTCTCCAACACTGTCAGATACAATATCAATGGCCTATCTGGACTTGGAGGTGATAAGACTGGAGTATTAGCCAAGTACTGCTTTATCCTATCGAAAGCCCTCTGACACTCTTCATCCCATTCACCCGGATTATGTTTCTTTAAGAGCCGAAATACTGGATCACATTTCTCTGTCAGTTGTGAGATGAACCGAGCAATGTAATTCAGCCTCCCAGGAAACCTCGAACCTCCTTCTGAGTGCGCGGGGGAGGTAAATCTCGTATTGCCTTACTTTGTCTGGGTCAACCTCGATCCCCTTTTTGCTAACTATGAAGCCTAACAACTTCCCTGATCTAGCTCCAAACGTGCATTTGGCCGGGTTAAGCTTAAGCTGAAATTTCTTTAATCTCAAAAATAACCTTTTCAAGACCTGAACATGCTCTTCTTCCGTTCTAGACTTCGCGATCATATCGTCAACATAGACTTCGATCTCCTTGTGCATCATGTCGTGAAACAAAGTCACCATAGCTCTTTGATACGTTGCTCCCGCATTCTTCAATCCGAAGGGCATTACGTTGTAACAGAATGTTCCCCATAAGGTAATGAATGTGGTTTTTCTCATGTCTCCAGGATGCATCTTTATTTGATTGTATCCAGAGAAACCGTCCATGAAAGAAAACAATGAATAGCCCGCCGTGTTATCTACCAAAGTATCAATGTGAGGCAGTGGAAAGTTGTCCTTTGGACTAGCCTTGTTCAAATCCCTATAATCCACACACATTCGTACCTTTCCATCTTTTTTGGGAACAGGGACGATGTTGGCTACCCAATCCGAATACTTGACCTCTTGTAAGAATCCAGCGTCGAATTGTCTTTTACTTCTTCTCTTATTTTCAACACAATGTCAGGTCTCATTCTCCTGAGCTTCTGTTGAACGGGTTTACAATCCTCTTTTATGGGCAGACGATGCACCACAATGTTAGTACTTAGCCCAGGCATATCTTGGTACGACCACGCGAAAACATCCTTGAACTCTCGGAGCAAATTAATGAGGTCTTGTCTTGTCTTTGCGGTGATTTCAGTTCCAATTTTCACCTCCTTTCCCTCCTCTAGGCTTACTATTTCTAACAATTCCCTATGAGGTAGGATATGCTTATCCTCTTGTTCCATCATTCTTAACAAGTCCGGGATGCATCATAATCTTCGTCATTTTCAAAGTCGTGGGATCCCTCTGAACACACTTCCTGCTCAAAAATAGGCTCCGTGTTTGAAGCAGCGTCACTCATGTCATTGATATCTGAAGACCTATGAAGGCATATCAAAGAATATACCAAGAATATAAATTTATGAATATGTTTGTGCAAAAGAATTACAAATGAAAGAATTATTTGTAAGACAATCAACCAAATGATAAATATAAAAAGAAGAAAAAACTGATCAAGATGAACGTTGACATGTATTTCATTAAAATAATGATATTTAGGCCCCATGCCTATTTCACAAAAAAATTTCATATTGTTTCTAGGCCAACAAACAACAGGAATATTTTGAGCATTACTCTGAATAAGCCCTAAAGACTACAGGGATTTCTTCAGCAGTCCAATTGTTTAGCTCGCTTCCAGGCTCATAAGGGCAGATCTCCAACAAAGCCCTTCTTTCCGTTGCTTCTATGGCGTTGGTATAAACATTTTCCAACATTCCTCCTATGCCGCTACCGGACACTCCACATTCAGAATGGATAAATCCTCCCGACACAAAAGATGCAGATATGTGGGGAAAGGTTAAAGGCTCACACTTAGCTTCATGTCCATTCAAACGCGCCCTTCTTCTCTCTTGTCTCTTCTCTATTTCTTTCTTCTTCTGCTTCATGTCTGGCTTGTACCCTAAACCAAATCTATCAAACTTTTCCTTCGGCATTGGTGCCTCAATCCTTCCCTGAAGATATTTTCCCAATCCTTTCCCGGGTAAGGCTCCTCTTCCTACCATTAATCGCAATCCCATCTCAGTGGTCCTGGATATTTTCGGTACTGGAATTCTATTTCCCTCCGCAATAAACATCGCGTTCACAAATTCTAACGACCGAAAAGAACATTCTAGTGCCTCATCGTTGATGTCCACATAAGGTGCATCGCTAGTCATCATTGCGATAATATCCTCCTCTGCATCTATTGTTACCAACCGATCCTCCGATACCAACTTCACCTTCTGATGTAATGATGAAGGTACTGCCCCTGCTGAGTGTATCCACGGTCTCCCCAATAGACAGTTGTAGGAGGGTTTAATATCCATTACCAAGAAATCCACCTCATAAGTGACTGGGCCAATCCTTAATGGTACCTCAATTCTCCCCATAACCTCCTTTTTTGTTCCATCAAATGCCCTTACTATGCTCTGGCATGCTTTCATGTGCGAACTGTCTATTGGTAATCGGCTAAGAGTGGACAAAGGCAATACATTTAGTGCAGATCCATTATCAACCAAGGCCCCCGGGAGTGTGTACCCTTTGCATCGGACAGTAACATGTAGGGCTTTAGTAGAACCTCTTCCTCCGGATGGTATTTCATCATCACTGAAGAAGATAAAATTGTCAGCACCAATATTGTTGATCAGCCGATCCAGCTTGTTTACCGAAATATCGTCAGCCACATATGTTTCGTTTAGCACCTTTAATAGTGCATTCCGATGTACTTCCGAGTTTAAGAGTAAAGCTAATACAGAAATGCGGGCTGGCTGTTTGTGTAGTTGCTCCACAACACTGTATTCACTGTGTTTCAAAAACTTCAGAAACTCCTTTGCCTCCTCTTCTTTTATTGGTTCATTTACCAATGGTTCAACTTCTACTGCTTTCCCTTTCCTCTGTTCTTTCTTCCAATTCTCTTCCCTGGACGACTCTGCTTGAGCGTCATATCTTTTTCCATTGCGCGTGTAAGAACCTGTTTCCTGATTTCTTTCTGCTTCTTTTCCCAAAACGGTCACATTACACCCGTAATTCCACGGCACCATTTTGTTATCCCTATAAGAGAAATTTGATGGTTTCTGGATTACAATTTTCGGTGTTACCTGGCCCTAACCTCATTACCCTTAGGGCGTGAGATAATGACCACAGGATGATTTGGAGCCTTTGTTCCCAACTCTGTCGCGCATATGCTCCTCATTTCTTTCGCATCTTCGTAAAACCTCATCTCTTTGTTATCCATCATGCTTTGAACCAAAGCCTTAAATCCTTCACATTCTTGGATTTCGTGCCCTGTTTTATGGTGAAATTCACAATAATTTCCCATCTCATGCCCTTCCTCAGAATCTGAAATAACCAAACCTCTTTTCGCCATTTCTTTCCAGACCCGTTTCAATGGAGTTTTTACTTCAGCAATGTCAGTCTTGACTTCTTCTCTCGTACCTTCGCTAACCATATTCACCCCCTTATCTGCGTGATTAGGTAACGGATTCTTTGCGTTAGGTGAGTCGTCAAGTTTGACAACACCTAAATTGATAAGTCCTTCTACTACCTTCTTGAAGGCAGTACAATTTTCTATCGAGTGCCCAGAAATTCCCGCATGATAATCACATTGCGCGTTCGTATCATACCATTTTGGATACGGGGGTTGTAGAGGACTCAAGTAACGAGGAGCAATAATATGTGCATCGAATAAAGTCTGATACAACTCCTTGTATGACATCGGGATTGGCGTGAATTGGGGCTTTTCAGTAGTTTGCCTAGCTCCTGACTCTTGTCTTGATGATCCCTGTTGATTAGCAACCACTTTCTTTGGTTGATTCACAGTAATTGACCTACCATAAGCATTCACATTATTCACTTCATTTTCTCTTTTCCTCGGGGGTGCCCTCCTATTATTTTCTCCTCCATCTATTTTTCCACTTTTAATGGCATGCTCAATCATTTCACCATTCATGATTATATCCGAGAAATTTTTTGAAGCGCTTCCCAACATGTGAGTGATGAACGGGGCTTTCAAAGTATTAATAAAAAGCGTCGTCATCTCTTTTTCCAAAAGCGGTGGCTGGACCTGAACCGCCACCTCTCGCCACCTCTGCGCATATTGTCTGAAGCTTTCGTTCGATTTTTCTCTAAATTTTGCAGAGTTATCCTGTCAGGCATCATTTCTGAGACATGATTGTATTGTCTCAGGAAAGCCTGTGCTAAATCCCTCCAAGTAGCAATTTTAGCTCGGCTCAGCTGATTGTACCACTTTGACGCCGCTCCCGTAAGACTTTCCTGAAAGCAATGTATTAATAATTGATCATTATTAATATGCCCCGTCATTCTTCTACAAAACATAGTAATATGGGATCCTGGGCAACTAGTCCCGTTGTATTTCTCAAATTCCGGCATCTTAAATTTGTAAGGGAGCACCAAGTCCGGAACCAAGCTCAGATCCTTTGCATCTATTCCATAGCTTTCGATGCTTTCTATTGCCCTAAACTTTTCTTCTATCCATTTCCATTTCTCCTCAAATTGTTTTGGAAATTCCTCCTTCGCCTTGTCCTTTTCAACCATCTCGTCAAGATCTGGGACAGCAATATTATTCGGGCTATCACCGGGATTAAAGCCCGCTCCGGGTTGAAAATTCATTGGGATTGAAGCATCGCCTTGGAACTGCTGGGGCCTAACCGACACAGGGGTCTCCGCGGATGCAGCTCAGTCTGTACTTGCGCATGAGGAGGCGTGAAACCTGGAGGATAAAGTGGTTCACCATTGTTTTCTTCTTCACTAACAATCACATGACCTTTACCCTTATCTACTCCCTTCAATAATTGCGTCATCTTAGCCACCAGATCATTTTGGGACTCCTCCATCTTTTGCACCATGTCACGCTGAATCTTTTCTATTTGCTCTTTCATTTGCGCCTGCAACTGGTCCTGCATTTCTCTTTGAAGTCGCTCTAGCTTCTCCAACCTTTGGTCCATAATTTTTGTCTTAGCTCGGGTACCGTAATTTTGTTGGTTTTCCAGGTTAACTGAAATGATTTTATTCGATTAGGTTTTTTAATGGTCATTAATGCATATGATGTGATGCAATGCATGAAAAGAATGCAAAGAAAAAGAGGCACTGATTCTCATTCAACTTCATTAGAAAACTTTACTAGATAAAGAGTTTCTTTACATAAAATAGACTACATATATGGCTTTGCCCTTACACTCAAAGCCTTAACCTTTCTAAGAAGCCAAGCTAACTCTCGGCCCCTGTCGGACTCTAACTCATACTTCAAACTTAATAGATCAGCCTGAACCGCTAGAGTTTGCAGATGATCAGCTACCTCGCGCACTTGAGTCACCGCCTCTCCCATAATATAATCTCTTTCTCCAATCTGCTCTTGAGACCGACGGAATTGTCTTTGCCACTGCTCATTACTTTCTTCCAGAAGCTCTATCCGGATTTCACTATTGTGCAATGCATTCTCTAGCCCTCCTATTTGTCTTTTCAATTCTTCAATTTTGTCTAAGCTCGCCCTTAATTCAACCGTAGCATTACGATTACAGTACTGGTGAAGCGATCTTTCTAGTTCAGTTATCCGGACCTTCAACTCCGTCTTCTCGTCTTGGCAATCTAGTAGACTCTTTCCCAAGGCGACTTCTCGAGCCTGAGTATCCTGGAATTTCTTTTCCCATTGATTAGCTTTCGTCTTTTCCTCCTGAATTTCTTGTCGCCATTGTTCTGGCGTTTTACCCAAG
Organism: Gossypium hirsutum; assembly: GCF_007990345.1. Lineage (NCBI taxonomy): Eukaryota > Viridiplantae > Streptophyta > Magnoliopsida > Malvales > Malvaceae > Gossypium > Gossypium hirsutum. The sequence continues at coordinate 43,939,684 of NC_053424.1, forward strand.
CCAGCAGCTCTTACTGACCTACGCAACTTCTTGTAATCTGTCTTCAGGCTGTCCAAATCTTCTTCTGCTTTGTTCTTTCCTTTTCTCAACTTGTTGGCCTCTAATCTTTGAATGTCCACATCCAATCCTAACTGCATTTTTTCTTCCTCTAGTTGTTCTATCTTCTTCCCCAATTCTAAACTCCTTTTTTCGAATTCTTGTTTGATGATTTCTATCTCAGAAGGCAAAACTTGTAAGTGTTCCTCTAAAGATCGAGCAGTTTCAGAATTTGACGCCGGGATGTTGTCGTTGATCCTTTGATCACGCCACTGACCATACTCGGGGGTAATTGTCGGACCCACGGCTAAGATCTTCATTCGACGAGTCTGGTTCCAGGCACTAGATATTTCTCGAACCTTCTTCTTGTAATTGTCCTCCCTATAGGAAAAATCACTATAAGCCAACCCCTGCGTTGCTGGTATGAATTGTCGTGATCTATACTGTCTTGATACGAGTAGAGGAGCATATCCGATAGCTCCCCATATTCCGAGCAGCGGAACCCAGTCAAAATCTCCACATCGGTACAATATCTCATCAGGAATTAACCAAGGAGCCCTCCATTCAATATCTTCATCCTGGAGATTCTGGAGTATCTCTATCCATTTTTCTTCTGAAATATCATCCCGTCTTGGCGTGGCCACCAATTCTCCTAGAGGGGAGTAGTTATCAGAGAATACCCGATAGGAGACCTTTTCGACCTTCCAGAAGTGGCTATGGAACCATGCCAATAAGAGCTGCGCGCATCCAATAAACCTTCCCTCCCCTGCTTTTCGACACGCATTCAGGGATCTAAAAGTTTCAGCGAGTATTGCCGGAACTGGTGTAACCCCTTTACTAAGCCGATCAAACAAATCAGATACAGCCTCGTCTATGTGTCCTAAAGCTTTGGGGAAAACCACTAGTCCATAGATACCTAAAGCGAAGACATCGACCCTTTTCTTTAAGTCAGGATGTACAAGCACCAAATCTCGCAAACTTTTCCAAGGAACACATTTACTGTCGCCCTTCTGTTGGATCCGGGCAGCGACCCACTGCTCGCTCATCCCAGTGATGTTCATTAATTTCTTTAACAACGGAGGGACACAAGCAGCTCTGGAATAAGTCTTGTCAACTTGAATCTTTGGGCATCGAAGCAAGGTCGTATACTCCTCCACAGTAGGCGTCAAATCTACTTTCCCAAAAGTGAAACAACTGTAGGCAGGATTCCAGAACTGGGCAAGGGCTCGGAATAAATACTTGTCCACTTTGACACTAAGCAGATAAGGTAGGTCACTGTAGTTACAATAGAACAGCTGCTTGGCCTCGACATCCCATTGATCCCAGACTTCTTTCATTTCTCGAAGGTCATTCTGGATTACACTGATACGGGTAAAATCCCACAATTCTGACACGTACCCTTTGGTAAGACTATCGCCTTTCTCCCGTTGTGTCGTTTCAGCCCATATTCGCACAGCCGCATTATCCTCTACTTTATCAACAAACCCCTTTTCCATGATAAGCTTTCTACTGAGAAACTGAATGTAAATCGACACCTCTTTTAGAATGAAGATGCCATGCAATCACAAACAAAGTAAATTAGCATTAAACACAGAATAAGATTTAAAATAAGCGACAAATAAATACAACATTCATTTAGGTAAGCACTAAAAATTTGGAGTAGCTCTACCTAGGTCGGTTCCTATGGCTCATTACATGTGGTTTGGTTCTAAAGTAGGGTACCTGAACCAGTAAATTCCTCGATCCTCACCCATTATAGGCTCATACGGACCAAGTTCGATTCAGGGGGATACATTTCCCTACGGCCATGCGGAGATGAAAATCTCACGAAGACATAGGTACGGATGTATCCCGAAAGCGATTCACTATCCCATGCGGAGGTGAAAACCTCACGAAGGCGTAGTTTCTCACTCCCACTTAAAAGGGTGTGACCAACGGTCATGCAATGCAATATGCAGAAAGATACAAAAACTTAAACTAACACAGCAATTATAAACCACAACGATGAAAATTGTAATAAAAGCAATGAAATGCAATGAAAGGATCGTATATTTAAACCAAGTTTTTGATTTTCGATAAAAAGACAAAAAATAATCAACTCGTGGCTCGACTCACTTATTTTCCCCAGCGGAGTCGCCAAGCTGTTGGCACCATTTTTTTGACAAAACGGGGTTGACTTGGGTTTTGAAAAAAGAAACGGGAGTCGCCACCAATCCTCTTTTTTTTATGAGGTGCGATTGGATCACCTCGAAGAAGGGTTGTTTTTAATAAACGGTTTGATTTTATTAAAACAACAAGTTTGGTCCACGAAATTCAGAAAAAACGGGTTCGGGAGTCGGTTACGCACGAGGAAGGATTAGCACCCTCGATACGCCCAAAATTGGTACCTAGTTGATTATTTAATGTCTTAATGTCAAAAATTGAGAACCTTGGAAAAATTAAAAATACGATCCTCGTGTTAAAATAAAATAAAAAAATTGGAAAAGAAACATATTTCACGTTATTCGAGAAAGAGAATCATATCCAGTAAGTTAGGACACAATGTCTCGAATTCCCGATACGCGAATGGAAAATACTTATTTAAAAAATTTTAGCCATCTCGGATTTTAAAAAACGAGATCACGACCAGTAAGTTAGGACGCGATTTTTTAATCCCGAGATCATTTAAAATTTGAGTTTAAAAGGATTCGTGCATTTAGATTTATTGTGAAAATTGAAACCCAGTAAGTTAGGGTACGATCCTCACGAATCTAAACACGAAATGCCATCTTTTAAAAAAACAAATTTTGTCATACCGAGCAAAACAACATATATAGTCGTTATAAAAAAGGGATGGAAACTAATTTCATTATCGATATGCGTGGTAATACCATGATAGATACGAAAATGTATATAAAAATAATACAGGCCATAACGACTAAATAAAATAAATAAAAAAACAATTCAATAACATGTGAAACAATATAAAATAAAATAAAATAAAATAAATAAAGCACTTATGTAAAATAATAAAGAGCATGTAAATAAATGAATAAATTACCATCAAATGAAACAATGATTAATGAATAACATTATAATATTTATAGATATAGGTATGTATGTATGCGAGAATTATAAAATATGAAAGTATACATACGTGTATGCATTATAAAATATATAAAAATATGAATTTATATGCATATGTAGAATATATGGAGATTTACATATATATAAAAAGGGACACATAAGTATGTGTATATATTCATAAAAATATATATGTGTATAGATATACATAAAAATTATGAAAATAGAAGTAATACAAATATATGTATGTAAAAATATGTACTATTTACGAAGATTAGAAATATGTACGATTATTATGAACATATATGCATGCACAAAGTATAAAAATAAGTGTATATGTATATATAGTACAAAAAGTATGCATGTAAATATATAGAAAAATATATTTATATATAAAAGAAATATACGTGTATATATAAGAGCAACTATAATAACGATAATAATAATAATACAAAAATAATAATATAATATAGAAATATAATAATGAATAGATGAGTAAAAAAATAAGATACAAAAATAAAACAGATGGACTAAATAGCAATAAAAAACAAAAGTATTGGGCAAAATCGAAATAAAAAAGGAGTAAAGAGGATTAAATTGTGACGCGCCGAAAGAGGGGGATCAAAATAGTAAATAACCCAAAGCCCCCAAAACGCAGCGCAGCAGTGGACCAACTCACAACAAAAATAAAATTGCAGGGCTAAATTAAAAATAAGAGAAAACAACGAAAAAGGATCAAATTATAATACGTTGCAAAATCAGGGGGACTGCGCGCGCAATTAATCCAAAAACTAAAAAACGCGGATCCTCCGGGTCGGGTCGGGCCAACACGCGGGTATAGTCGATCGAACGACGCCGTTTAGACATTGGTGCTCCAGGTGCCAAACGGCACCGTTTCACTTCATTATTTAAATAAAAATTTCATTTTTTGCTTCATTTTCCTCCGAAATTTCAGAACACCCCCCCTTTTTGCTTATTTGAGCTCTGCTAGGGTTTCAAAAAAACCCATCCTTGCCGTCATCGCTCCACCACCGGGACCGGTGGCCACCATCACTCAAAAGGGGATTTTTCAGTCGGGCTTCAGACGCCTTTTAAAGGCCATGCCACCAAGACGTAGATACACCGAAGGGAGGAGGCTTTCGGCTTCCTTCTAGGTCCGATTCCGGCGATGGTGAGGGATCCACGACCGTCAGAGGCTCCGACGAATTCCTTTTACTCTTTTATTATATGAAAATGAAAGAAACAGAATCGAAAGAAAGAAAAATAGGTCAACCTTCTTTTCAGTTTTTGTTCTTCGATTTCTTGATATTCTCTGATGTTAGTGGTGTTTAAAATATTCCCTCTGTTAAGATTGTAATATTTGTATATCCACTGTCTATTTAGAATCGAAAAAAAAATCCCCCTGTTTACATAATAGATCCGGCTTTTTATAGCCGAAAGAAAGAAGAGAAAAAAGTTTGTCTTCGTTTCTGCTTGCGTGTTTGCCATCCTCTTTGCAGATGATGTGACGAGGGCGGCGGAGTTGGTGGCTACCAGAGGAGTGGCGGTAGGTCTGGGCAGGTGGCCGATGGGACAAAGCGATGGCAGAGGGATGGGCACGGCTCTAGGCTTGGCCAGGGTTTCCGCCCTAGTCTGACTGGGTTTGGGGCCGGTTGGGCTTATGGGGCCGTTTGGGCTCTGCCAATTGGGCTGATTGGGTTAGGCTAATTGGGCTGTCTTGTAATGGGTCTTGGGTTTGGGCTGGTGAGTTCAGATTGGGCTTGTACAACGGAGTTAGGATGTTAATCTTGGAAGGGTCAAGTTAAAATGAGATGTACTACGTAAAAATTTGTTTTTATCAAGAATAATATTTTATAATATTATTTTTAATACTATAAAAATATTGAAAAGACCTACTTTTATATTTTGGAGGGTCACAGCATGTATATAAGAAGAGAAATTGAAAAATCTTAAACTTTGAGGGACTGTGATCCTTTGGGTCTCTTAATAGCTCTGCCACAGCACTATAGATACAATGTATGCACATAATTAGTTCTAACATTTTTTTTCAAACACATTTAAAGAATATATTGAGTAATACAAGTTAGAGGTGAATAAACTGTGATGTAAATCAAATTTTATCTCCACAACTAGCTTATTATAAAATTCATAAATTATAAACATGTTTATAGTTAAAAAAATGTATTTTAATTTGTATATTTGTATTATTTTTCCTGTAAAAAATTATAATATTATTAATTTATATTAATTTTAAAAAGTTTATAATTGGAATTAATTAGATATATTTGTTTAATGTATATATTATGTTGTTTAATTATTATTTCTCATTTTGTATTAATGTAGCATAATCATGATTTTTCTTTAAGTCTAATTGTTTTTTATTAAAAACATCTAATTGTTAACGTTAAAATCTTTTATAAATAAGCTGAGATTTCTTTCATTGTAAAATCTAAATAATTAATGAGTTATCAAATTAAATTAATTAATTAATTTATAAATTTATAATGTTTTAAATTCAAAATAGAATATTTAACAGGAAATTTAATAGTTTATTGAATTAATATACTTAATTCTACTCATTGAAGATTCTTTTTATTTAATAAATTATAATTAATAAGTGAAATTTAATCATTTTATTGAAATAATATTTTAATTAATATCATTTTTATTTAATAAATGATAGATAATTAATATGCTTGCTTATATGAAATAATTATAATTTAGACCATATGTTGTTATAGATAACTAATTTAATAAAGAACATGCTTCATAATTATGGATGTTGTTGTTATAAGTGAAAAACTATTATAAAAAATTAAAATAGAACACAAAAAAGCCACTATTCTTGAAATTTGATTGTTATAAGGAGAGTTGAGTGTATATATAAACTAAAATAATTATCAACACGAAGTATTCCTCTAATAAAATAAATTAAAGTTTCTTTTTATGAGAATGGCAGGAATATTATAATTAAATAATGTAAAAAATAGATTGTATATTAATATTATAAACCATTTATATAATGAAAAATATTAATTAAAATATATTTTAAAAAAATACTTTCTTATTATTAAAAAAATGAAAAAAATTCTTATTTGGCACTAAAAAAAGTTAAAACTCTTATTATAATAGACACTAAATTAGAAAGGGAAATGGAGAATAATGTAACAAATTCTTTGTTGTTGTGATGATTGATGTATTTGTTATTGAAAAATGTTAGTCAGAATCAAGGTTTAATAAAGTAAATTTCAATTAATCATCCTGGGAGAAGGGACAATTGAGAGAGTAGGTTCATTGCAAATGAGAAATCATTTTCTCTATTAATATTATTATTTTGTATAAAAAAATCCTTTAATATAAGGATAGAAAATATTTATTTTTCAGAAAAATAAAGGTGATAAAAATCAATTTAAAGAAATTATTATAGAATTAGAATAAGAAATTTGATACACATCCAGACTCTAATGTTTATTAAAAATAAAATTTATCCCTTAACTTCCTCTGCTAAACTAAAACCTAAGTTTCTCAGTTCAACTTTTGTTTAGATTGTAAAAGAAAAAGGGATTTGAACCAAACATGCTATTGTTATTTAAAAAAGTGTTAAATATGATTCATATTTTCAGTTAAATTTGAAAAATAGTCTTTCAGTTAAACTCTGTTTACTTGTTTCAATCAAACACTGATTAGTTTAGATTATTTTATTATTATTTGATCTATGAATTTAGCCTATAAATAGGCTCTTTTACAACCTTAGAAAATACACCCATTAGAGATTAGAACTCATAACACATTTATAGAATTTTGTGTTTACGTTTTGAGGGTTCTTTGTTTTCGGGTTTTCGGGGTTTAGTCTTAATCTCCATCTTTTGTACTCTTCATTCTTTTGCTATTATAGTAAAATTATCTTTGCCCGTGGTTTTTTATCCTCTTTGGAGGGGTTTTTCCACGTTAAATTTGTGTGTTCAATTTCTCAATTTATTCCGCTATTTTACTTGTTCGCTGCTTAATCGGGTCGAAATCCTAACAAGAAGCCATAACCACTCAGCTGTTGTAGGTTTTTAGAGTAAATTGGATTCAAGAAAATCAAAACAAAACCAGCCATACTAGACGCATTCAAATTTCTTTTCCACTTAGCTGCTATAAAGCTTTTATATTTTATGGGCTATTCTCCCACTGTACAAATTTAGAGCAACTAATTTTAATTTTAATTTATCATTCATTTCATTAACTTATTTTATTTCTATATTTTTCAAGGATGGTGAATTTTTTTATTTCAGCACTCATATTGGATTTATTGAGAAATTTAGATTGGTAAGAAACTTCCATGATTTTTTTTTAAGTATGTTTGTGACCATTACCATTTTATTTTTTCAAAATTTGATAGAATTATTGAATTAAATTATTAAATATTCACATGTTCATAAGATTTACTAGTATATTATTTTTAAATAATTGTCTAATATCGTATAATATTTAAAAAAAAACATCGTATAGTAATATTCTTTTTTTATTTAATATTTTAAAGGCTTGGGTTTGGGTAAAAATATATTAATATCATGTTGCTTGATATTTGAGTACATATAGTAAGTTTTGTTTGTTTGGGTTACCTTAAATATTTTTGATTGTTTAAATATATATATATTAACTGTCACCTCAAACTTAAGCTTTTATGGTATTGGTTCCCTTTAAATAAAAAATCTACTGGGACATTTAGACATCTGTCATACTAGTTATGTTGCATTCTCTAAAGTGAATACAAGCATAGAAAAAATTAAATGATATAATCATGAACGTGATAAGTGACATAATAATGACCACGAGAAGTGGAAATATAGTATTAAATAAGAGAACAATAAAAGTTATCAAGATAATCCTTAAAAGTAAGAGATAATTTATATTATCAATATGATATGAAAGATTATTGGTCACATACCTGTCTATATCCAAATATTTTGTTCAACCCTATTAATATCCTTTGAGGAAAGAAATATATGCTTCAATGACAATGTAACTATGAATAATATCCTTATATGTAGAAAGTGTTTATCTTAATTGGCACTGAAACAAATTAATATTAATGCAATATTTAATAGTATAAAATTAGTTGAAAGCTTCAAAAGAGCTAATATGCTAATATCTGAAGGAACAAAATTTGTGATTGTTAACACATTATATTCTAGTCAATCTCAAAGAAGTTATTAAGTTTTAAAATATATTCATTGTAATGGATCTCATTTTGTTATTGTGAATGAGGAAATATTACATTTGGTATGAATCACTCTTGCTATTAATATCTACCTATTTTGATTTTGAAAAGGATAGAGAAAGATTTGTCAGTTATGTATAACAAACTAGATTTTCTATGATGACATATTTATACTTTTGTATAAATTGTTGAGTAAACTGAAATACCGATATTCTGAGATTGTTATTATGAATTCTGAGATACTATTGATGGTTAATCTGAAAAATCGATACTCTAATCTGTTAGTTATTCACAATTATTCTATGTGTTATTATTTAGTATAACTTATGAATTGTTTGCACTAGTTTTAATTGTGATGAAACTCACACTAAACATTATAGTTCACTTTCTTTTAAATTTCCATCTTTTCAAATAATCCACCAGGTTAGAATGCAGGCACAACATTCAGAGGGGCTCAGCTCGGATATGTTTTTCTATATAAATATTTTAGATTTATTATTTGATAAATTATTATTCAGAAATTGTATGGATTTATTTTTGAACTTGGGATGGGATTTAAGTTTTGGTTTTATTTAGTATACATGACATTTAACTTAATTTTTAAGACATGATTTTTATTTAATTAAGCATGAAATATATTTTTGAAAAAATTAAGCTAAATGTAACACCCTAAACCTGACCTAGACATTATGGCAGAATCCAGAAGTGTCACATGAAATGGGTTGAAAAAAAAACCATTGTCGTTAAGTTAAAACATTTCCAGTTATTAGCCTTTAGAGTTATTATTAATTTCAAACCTTTCGTTCATTTAATCATCTAGAGATAAAACGTTTTGTAGCGGAAGCGTGTAAAAACGTTGAGCCCAGAAAACCGTTCAAGATTCTAGAAAACCACCACAGTTTTAAATAAGTAAAAACCAAAACCCAAAACCAATGTCAGAATATTAAAAGAGTCCAGAGTCCCAGAAAATACAACTTCAATGCCAAAACTTAATAACCCCAAAATAAAATGAAACAGTAAATTAAATGGTTACCGTCGAGTCCTCCGCTACACCGATCCGCCTAAGACTGTGGGTTACCTATACAGACAAACAGAAAATGGGGGGTGAGTTTACGTAAACGCAGTGTGCAACCCAGCAGAGTTAAGCATGTATACATATAGAATATCACAAATAAGACAGATTCACAATCGGGCCTAAGCCCATGTTAGATACAGATACAGATTCGGGCTAAGCCCATTTCAGATACAGATACAGTCACATATATACAAATCATATAACAGAATCCTACCCTCATCCTCTACACAACATCTCTGACCAATCCTACATACCATGTGGAGTTTAAAACACCCACCCAGCCCTACACACCATGCTGTATTGATGCGGCATATATCAGATAAAATGCAGCCATGCTGCTAGATAATAAGCACAAAAATGCCTTTCAGAACACTTCCTCCAATATACATCAACCCATCCCCAATATTAGATAACATAACATGCATACAGAATTAACGAATATATCATGCTTGACATGCATTAAATAACGAATAACAGATATTCACCTAGCATAATAATATCAAACTCAGAACAGATTTTAGACTATCAGATCACATAAAATTTAAGGTTAGATAGCTTTTACCGACCCTACGGTAGGCCCACAGTCGATTAGGACGACCCGTGCGACCCTACGAAAAATTTTAGTGTAATGGGCCTACATGCCCGTGGGGCCTACCTGTATGGGCCCACACGCCTAGATTGGTCGTGCCCGTTTGGATTACACGGCTTGGCCCAGGTATCATACGCCCGTGTGATGTGCCCGTGTGGGCCTACACGCCTAATTTGGCGTAACCCATGAGACCCACATGGCCACACCCGTCCATCACACAGCTGTGTCTTGTGCACGGCCTGGCATTCTTTGATCACACAGTCGTGTCATCCCACACGGCCGTATGGCGTTGACAGAGGGGTTTTTTGGCTTTTTTCGAATCCTATTTTTCTACATTTCGGGTACACCTAGTACGATTTTGATGCTAAAACTATCCTGAGCCTTTTGAGACCAACACAGAGTACCCAACATCGAAATTAGCAATTGAGTTACGAATTTCTCAAACACAAATCGAGCCAAACACACTCACTTACCGTAATCACACTCGTTTAATCGCGCAAATCAGACCGTTAGAGTGAATCTACTGTTCACTACCGTTCCCTACATAACAAATTATGGAACTTCAATCTTTAGAAATCAGAAACTAAAAGAATACAATGACCCCACTTATCGATTTCACAACAACCAAGATTCGAATGTCTGCAAGCAGAATTTAATGACTGAATTGGAAAGTGAAGAAGGAAGGGTTTACTATTATTTCTCAAAGGCAGAAAAAGAAAAGAGAAGAGAAATCAAAGGGAAAAATCCTATTTGGAAAAAAAAAGGAAAACATCAGAACCCAAAAATTTTTGAAAAAAAATAAAAACAAAATAAAATCCTAGATAATATCCCCTCCACTACCCCACTACTGACAACTCCCTCAGAACTCCAGCACAACTGAAACTCTATCAGATAACAGAGCAAAAATAAATACCCAAACTCACGCGGGGATTCAAACTTAGGACCTCTAACACTTCAGTTCCCTTACCATTTAAACCAGCAAGCTCATTCTGATATAAAATTACAAACAATTAAACATAAGCCCTTTGAACAAAGATAGGGCTTTATTCCAAAACTAACAAAATTTGCCCAGGGTAAGCCTTAAACCCAAAACCTCTCACATACTCCCAGAACACTTGGACACTGAAGCAGATACACACTTATATCACATTTTCACAAAGCAGAAATAAAAAATTTAGGGCATTACAACTCTACCCCCTAAAAGAAATTTCAACCTCGAAATTTACCTGATCAGAACAAATGAGGCTACTGTTGACGCATCAAATCCTCAAGTTTCCACGTAGCTTCCTCAATGCTATAATTCCGCCACAACATCTTCACTAATGGAATGGACTTTTTCCTTAGAACCTTAACATCATGATCCAAAATCTGAACCGGCTCCTCCTCAAAAGTCAAGTCCGGTCTAACCTTGATCTCTTCCACTGAGACAACATGGGATGGATCAGAACGGTACCGCCTCAACATCAAGACATGAAACACATCATGAATATGGTCTAGTTTAGGGGGTAACTCCAACTGATAAGCAACTGGTCCCACACGCTTCAAATTCGGTGCGGTCCAATAAACCTAGGGCTCAGCTTGCTCTTACGACCTAACCTCAGAACGTTCTTCCACGGAGAGACCTTAAAGAAAACAAAGTCCCCCACAGAATACTCGATCTCATGCCCTTTCAGATCTGCATACGATTTTTGTCTGTCAGAAGTCGCTTTTAGATGATCTCGAATTAGTCTAACATTATCCTTAGTCTCGGAAACCAATTCAGGACCCAAAACTCAACATTCACCCAACTCAGTCCAACATAAAGGAGTACAACACTTACGACCATACAGAGCCTCGTAAGGTGCCATCTGAATACTAGCTTGGAAACTGTTATAGGTGAATTTAACTAGCGGCAGATAATCCTCCTAACTACCTCGGAAATCAATCACGCAACTCAGAAGCATATCCTCCACTATCTAAATCACCATCTTAGATTGACCATCAGTCTGAGGATGGAATGCAGTACTGAAGTCCAACCTTGAACCTAAAGCCTCTTGTAATTTCTTCCAAAATCGAGAAGTGAAGTGAGGATCTCTGTTAGAAATGATCGAGCCAGGGACCCCATGCAGTCTTACAATATCAGAAATGTACAACTTCACTAGCTTTTGCAGAGTGTAATCAGTTCGAACCCGAATAAAGTGAGCAGATTTGACCAATCGATCCACGATGGCCCAAACAAAATCCTTTTTAGTGAGTGTCAGGGGCAACCCACTAATGAAATCCATAGTCACTCATTCTCATTTCCATAAGGGAATCTTGACTGGCTGCAACAAACTCGAAGGTAAGTGGTGTTCAGCCTTAACTTGCTGACAAGTTAAACAACAAACAACGAAATTCGTAATCTCACGCTTCAACCCTGGCCACCAATACAACTCACGGAGATCACAATACATCTTATTACCACCGAGATGCATAGCATAAGGGCTACTATATGCCTCCTTCAGAATCGATTATCTCAAATCAGAGTCATTTTGCACACAAATCTGGCCTCGAAAACACAGAATATCATCACTATTCAATCCAAAATCTGTAATAGTACCACTTTCTATCTGACAGAATCGTACACCCAGAGTCTCATCTATTAGCTTTTTATCTTGAATCTGCTCAATCCAAGTCGGCTTAACTTGCAAATCGGCCAAAAAACTCCTATCATTAAATAGACTAAGGCGGGCGAACATCGCCCTTAGATGAATAATCACCCTACGACTTAGAACATCGGCCACCACATTGGCTTTACCCGGATGATACTCTATCATGCAATCGTAGTCCTTAAGTAGCTCAATCCATTGACGCTATCTAAGATTCAACTCCTTCTGAGTGAAGAGATACTTGAGGCTTTTATGATCGGTGTAGATAATACACATCTCACTATACAGATAGTGCCTTCAAATTTTCAGTGTAAAGACCACAGTAGCCAACTCGAGGTCATGCGTCGGATAATTTAGCTCGTTTAATACATACATTACTTAAAACGATCCAAAATTCATATTTGCTTAAAATTATTATTTTATCCTTATATTTTCATATATTTGCAATTTAGTTCCTAGGCTCGAATAGTACAATGTATGGGATTTCTTAGTTACCAAGCCTAGCCGAACATTTTTCATGTTCATAACATCCCACATTTTCCTTCCTTCCACATTTTTCTACCCTCTTCTACAATTTTTACAAAATAGTTCTTAAAGCCCTTTTCATGAAAATCTACTTAGTAAAAGTTGTTTACCATATTTTAAACTCTCATATCCTTCCATAAATCATCAAAACATAAGCTTCTCATGCATGAGTAAATTTCTAAACATGAACCCTAGCATGAAATATTGGTAGAAAAAGAGAGAGCAAGTTATTGGGATTTCAAAAATACGAAGAACATTAAAAACGAGGCTTGGGAGCACTTACTATAGAGCTTGGAAAGCTTGAAAACCCTAGCTATGGAGAACCCTAAAATTTCGACAGTAACATGGAGAGAATGAGCTGATTTTTGGCTTTTTTTCCTTTTTTATTTCATTAATATACCAAATGACCAAAATGCCCCTAATGCCTTTCCTTCAAAATTTTTTCCATACAAGCCCATTTTTTTTCCAAAAACTTAGAAATTCGGCAAATTGCTCTTTAAGACTTCCTAATTAATAATCCAAATCAATTTCATACAAATTGCTTCTAAAACACAAATTTTGCTATTTATTCAATTTGATCCCAAATTTCCAATTGGACACCTTATACTTAGAATTTCTTCATGAAACTTTAACTCATATCTATATATTCATATTCTAAACCTCATAAAAATCATAAAAAATAATATTTTAACGTCAGATTTGTGGTCTTAAAACCACTATTCCGACTAGGCCCTATTTTGGGATGTTACACAGACCGTTGGAGTGAATCTACTGTTCACTACCGTCCCCTACATAACAAATTACAGAACTTCAATCTTCAGAAATCAGAAACTAAAAGAACACAAGGACCTTACTTACTGATTTCATAACAACCGAGATTCGAATGTCCACAAGCAGAATTTAATGATAGAATCAGAAAGCGAAGAAGGGATGGTTTACTATTATTTCGTCAAAGGTAGAAGAAGAAAAGTGAAGAGAAATCAAAGGGAAAAATCCTATTTGGGAGAAAGAAGGAAAACGTCAGAACCCAGAAATTTTTGAAAAAAAACCAAAAATAAAATAAAATCTTAGTTAATATCCCCACTGATCCCTTAATTCTCTCCACTACCCTACTACTAACAACTCCCTCAAAACTCCAGCACAACTGAAACTCTATTAGATAATAGGGAAAAAATAAATGCCCACGCTCACGCAAGGATTCGAACTTAAGACCTCCAACACTCTAGTTCCTTTACCACTAGAACCAACAAGCTTATTCTAATATATAATTACAAACAATTAAACATAAGCCCTCTGAACAAATATAGGGCTTTATTCCAAAAATAACAAAATTTTCCAGGGTAAGCCTTGAACCCAAGACCTCACACACACTCCCAGAACACTTAGCCACTGTAGCAGATACACACTTATGTTACATTTTCACAAAAGAAAAAATAAGAAATTCGGGGCGTTACATTAAAAATCACTTTTCTGCTACTAGATTGTAATTAAGAATTGTGAGTAATAAATAAATGAAAAATTAACTAAGTTTTCAAAAATAATCACTGTTACAAGAATAAGGTTAAAATTAATTGGATTTTGTTAACTCGCTAGTTTTACTAAAAATAGGCTAAGTTTTCATTTAAGATAAACAAATGTTTTAAAATGATTAATTTATAACTTCAATCATACTAGGCCATCTCTGTGGCTGATGTAATCTCCTAAATTTGGGTTTAACGTCTAGGTCGGGTTGGGAAAGTTACAATTAGCCAGCTTGTCATCATCACTAGTCTATATGAATTCAGGTTTTAGAGTATTCACACCATCCACATCAACTGTTGGACGCTACCATCCAATCGATATTGAGCACCAAGCTCTCTAGTCCATGAACTTGATACACTCTCATCCTTGCCTTCCAATAGGCATAATTCATGCCATCCAACATAGGGGATCTCGAAATTGACATAACTTCCTTCTTTCCAACAAATCAACAACAAGATCTTCACTTCGTTTGTCAAGTGTCTAGATTTGATACCAATTTAAAGTTTGTTGATTTTGCCTCCTCGTTGCACATTCAATTGCAATTGGCCTTGTTGACTACAAGAGTAAAAATTCGATGTGGACACAAAGTTAGTTATGCAATTAAAAAATTTCCTACATTTGAGAAGCCTTGCCTAAAGAGTAATCCACTATCAATCCTTAATACAGTATGTGATTTAAGTTCAAAACACTCACCATGTTTCAATCTCACTACTAGACTTAACTAGATCATTTTCCCTACTAAGACTTTTCCCTTGAAATCTTAGTCACAAATTGAACAAAGAGAACAATTTGTTTCCAATAATTTTGCACTAAAATAAGTTCCTCACAATGAACAAGATAAGTGCTCTCAGTCTCATACTAAATACAATAATAAGTCTTCTTTTAAATAGGCATATATTGGCTTGCAATTCTTCAATCAATGTGAACTTCAAGCTCCTTGAATTTAGCTCGAACATGTCTTCAATTTGGAAAAAAATAAAATAAAGATATTCTAGAAATATACTTCTTAAGAAAACACGTAATTTAATTAAGGAAAATATCTCATTAGTAGTCTTCAAAAAGTCATTGCTTTAAAAGGTACAAAGGTTTTTTTATCTAGGGTTTGTTTGGACAACTGGAGTAATTAAATGAAAGTGTTCCTAAGGTAGTAATTACACTCTCTTGTAATTACAAAGAATTGTAATTCCTTAGACGTATTTGGTTGACAGAGTGTTATTATATCGTAATTCCCTATGTCATATTTGGTAGAATCCATCGTAATTTTGTAGTTGCATAATTTATATATATATAAATATTAATAACTATAAGATATTATTAGTATGACAAAAATAATTTCTAAACAAGTAACAAAAATTAAAATAAATAATCATATTTATTATGTTAGTATAAAAAAGTAGTTGATAATACGATTACTAATAAAAATAGCAAGAAAAATAAACATCATATACAATTTTACGTAATTGTTCTAGTGCATGTTTGTTGGGTTATGTCCTTTTTAATATTTAACATATGCTTCCTGTCATCATTTGAATTTGAATATGCATAATTAAGATTATCAAAATTTCCTTCCTCCATGTATTCTTTGAAGTATGAATCATCTCAATTCTACATATGATTGAAGTTATGAAATATGCAACATGCTAGTATGGTTCAACCTTATTTTTTTATATATACTATGGTTATGTTGTTAATATGAGGAATATCTTTTTAGCCAAAAATATATTCTCAACCACATTTTGAAGTCTTGAATGTCTTATATTAAAGAGTTCAGGAGTTGTTTGTGGTACTTGTGTCTATCACCATTCTCCTAAATTGTATCATACCTTACAATATGGTGCATGAAAATATTTTCTATCTGCATAACTAGCTTCGACCTTATAATACTTGGGTTTTTTGTTCAATTAGCTTGTAGCTTTAATTATACAAACTTATATAAACTTAGTTTGGAGAAAGACTTATGCTAGGTTATATCCCTTCTTATAATATGTAAATTAAGTAAAAAAATAATATATAATTTATAATACATAACTTTTAGAAATAAGGTTTTATAAATTGTACAAAACTTTCATAACACTTCCTATAAGTAATATAATTTTTTGTCATAACCTTAGAAAGTTATTTTTTATAAATAAATTACGATAAAAAAATATAAAATTTTTAATGAATAAGTATATTATTTTGATAATATATAACATGGACTCGTAAATAAGTTATGTCTATATATTGACCATAATTTTTTATAAATAAATATATTATAACATGTAAATTATTTTTTTATAAATTTTTTGCCATAACTTTAGAAATTTTGTTAGGATTTACATAATATAATTTCTTATTATAACTTTATAAAACACACAAATTATTCTTATAATATAATTTTTAAGATTTATAATATAAGAAATTTTTTGCCATAGCCCTTCTAAATACTCATACGTGTTTATGCTAATAATATATTTTTTAAAACTTGTATAAAAATAATTTCTAAAATTAGATTTGGGTGTAATTACTCCAATTCTCACCCGCCCCGTAAGAATTGAAAAATATAATTAGGGTGCTTCAAATACACCTACTTCGATGAGACCCATCAATTACAATGATTATCCAAACATGACACCCTTGTGTGATTACAAACAGTTACACCAAAATCTAATTATTAGGTGATTCTTCAAATAGTACCCAAATGTTGCCAAATAAAAATTAAGTTACAGTTAGAGTTGTATGTGGACTGTGTGAGTGATACGAAAGCTAAAATAAATATAAATATAAGTATATTAACAGGTATGTAGTGAGAATAGTTAAAATTGTATTTAAAGAATAAAATTGAAATTAAGGTTTTTGTAATTCAACAAAAACAATGTATTAAATAAAAAATAAACCTGGTAAGCTGCTTGAAATCAGGGAAAAAGAAAGTTACAACTAAATTGGAATGTGTGGGAATTTGGAATGAGGGAAATCAGGGCCTTCTCTTACTCTTAAGCCACTAATGGAAGGTGAGTTGAGTTTTGCATATCTCTTTGATGTTGGCCTTTCTTTTTCAATGATGCTTATGTTCAATATTTTTGTTTGAAAAAGATGGTCTGGCTTAGAGGGGCACTAATATTTTTTAATACACAACATGAACCCACAAATTAAGATAGCAATAGCGTAGCTACTGGTTGATAGAATTTTATGCCCAAAATCTGATGAAATTTTCAATTATTATTTTCCTTTCGCATTCCCAAGAGAATTCCAACACCTTGGGATAGGATAACTACAAATTAGGTGGTTCAAAGTCTTATTATTATTATTATTATTATTTTTGTTTAAATGATGTATGCAAAAGATTATCTACTAAAATAGAATGCAAATTTTGATATTTGCTTCTTCTTTTTTTTCTTTTTATATAAAAAAATGAAAGTAAATTACACACACATATATAAGTAAACTAGTCTTTTACCTATGCATCACATGGCTTATTTCTACATTAACTTTTATATGTAATAATTTATTTTGATAAATCTTATGAATAATATCATAAATAAATATAAAAGTTATTATATGCCACGATTTTTTGTCAATTTGATTTGAAATGGTTATTTTAACAATTAAATTTTAATTTTAATTTATAAATTCTTTTATTATTTTTGATTATTTATTAATCAAGTTTAATATTATTGTTTAAATTTTTTAAAATTATTATAATGATGAAATTGCATTACTCGAAAAAAAAAATATAGATAATTAACTTTTTCTTCATGGATTTCATCTTATGCTATAATAGTGATCTTGTAAGAATATATAACATAAAAAAATAAAAAAATATTATTAACAAAAAAAAAACTTGGTGCATTTTTCAAAAATGCATTTAATTAAAAAATTGAGCCAACATAATTGTGATTTAGTAAAAAAAAAATTTAAATTTAAAAATTGTACAAAAAATCACACCTTTCAAAATCAAAGTTGTAAATTGACAAAAACTCCAGGCATAGTATTTATAGAGTTATTTGTTGGTAACAATAATTAAAATTATGATTTTAGTAGATAATTATAATAAAAAAATTATATTATATGAGATTTATGAATCTTTTAAATACAATATTAGGGGTGAGAGATGAAGGTGATAAGATTTAAATCCGTGTCAAATAAGAGCTTTAACTATGGCTTCATATTATCTTGAGAATTAAAAAATTTCAACTTACATGAATTTGAATTTTTTTTTAAATATTAAATTATGATTTTAATAGATAATAGTAATTTTAATATTTTATTCAAAATTTGCATAATTTTTTTTGGTATCCTTGATATCATATTTATAATCCATATTTGAGTTTGTCGATGCTTTTCCTAATAATGTTGTGTTCAAGGTTTGCACATAGTTCTTTTATTGAGACTCGAGAGTGCAATATGCCTTCCTATTATACCCAACACTTGTTGATAAATTATGTATAAAATTTTTAACTCAAAAGTAATTTAAATTTTCATTATGTGTCATTTAATTAGTGTACCATATTGTATAATATATATTATAGAGTTCTTTTTCACATAAATTTACCAAAATATAAAAATATAAAACGCATTTTCTCAATAGATCAAACTACAATAAGTCAACCTCAAATAATTACTCTAAAATGATTTGGAGATCTCCGATTTACTGATTTTCATGTACTATATTATATTATATTAAGGCTGTAAATTGCTTGCAAATCATTTGAATTTGGCTTAAAAAAATTGAATTTAATTAGATAATTATTGAACTCAAGCTCAAGCCAACGATCAAATCAAATTCAAGTATTGTGATACTTAATTTAAACGGTTTACAAGTCTAATCATATTTTTCGTTTTAATATATTTTTATATTATGAAATTATGTTTTTACCCTTATTATATAGAAAGACTTTTAAGTATAAACAAACTTAAATTAAAATAAGAATGAACTTATTCGAGCGCGTTAATAACTCCATTATATCTTGAACCGAGTTTTAGCTTAAAAATTGATATTCAATTAAACTCAAGTCAAGTATCGAGGTAGACCTTAATTCTATTCGAACTTGGATTTACTCAGTTACACCCTACTATATTTATATATTTTAAAGACTTTTAGATTAAATAAAATGAGTTAATCATAAAAGATACGTACCCTGCAGTTTACTTTTGGGCATTTCATGAATTTCTTATTGAATATGATACATCTATATGATGGATTAAATTTCAATATATGTTTTAGGATAAAATACTAAAACAATCACTTTTGTTTACTTTAAGTTTTATTTTAGTTATTTATATTTGAAAGGTTACATTTTAATCACTTATGTTATTGCGTTATAACATTTTAGTTATTGAGCCATTAATTGCCGTTAACGGTGTAACGATAAGCTGACGTGACACATTAAATCATTATTTCAAACAAAAATTTTAGGTTAATTAATACAATCGGTCCCCATACTTTTATATTTTTTAACTTTGCTTTTCTTTTTCTTTATTTTCCATTCTCTTCTGCTTCTCCTTTTGTTTTTCTCCTTTCTCCATTTCTTTTAACGTAATTTTTCTATATTTTTCATTTATTAAAACTAACCCTTATACTTTAATTTTTTTGAACAATTTAATTTTTTCGAGTGAAGCAAACTTGTAAACTAGGTTTAACAAATGGAAAACATAAAAAACTTCGTTAAAAGAAATGAAGAAGGGAGGAAAACAAAGGGAGAAACAAAAGAGAATGGAAAAAAAAACAAAAGTTAAAAAAATTAAATTGCTCAAAATAAAAAAAAATATAGGGACCAATTGTAGAATTTAGTCTAAAATTTTTGTTTGAAATGATGATCTAATATGCCATGTCAACTTACAGTTACACTATTAATGGAAATTAACGGCTCAGTGACAAAACAGTTACAACACGATCATGTAAGTGACTAAAACATAATATTTCAAATATAAGTGACTAAAATATAACCTGCAGTAAAAAAAATGACTATTTTAATAGTTTACGTTATGTGTATTTCCATTAACAAAATATAAAAGAACAAGTTGAATAACTATGATGAAGCTAAGTAATTGGCGAACAATATTGTATAACAGCTTGCTTTCTCTCCAAGTCAAGAAAGTATGAAAAACTGTAATAATTGATTATAATTTAAAGATTAAGTAATTAATCAATTAATTAAAGCAAAACACTGATCGATACCTTATAACATTAATTAATGCATTATCTTCTCTTAAATTTTGTGAAAGTGTTGCATTGAAGCAAATTTTTTTCTTTCTAAAACGCCTTGAATACTTTTTAAATAAATTGATTAATTATATATATATTGTCTTAAAATTGTTAAGTACAAAATAACATTATTTTTTTAGTTAAAAAATGAAATCTTGATTGATATTAAATATTAAATTCTTGCCCCTTTCTTTGTATTGGTTAAACTATGCCCATCCATAATGCTATTTAAAATAAGTTTTTACCATGTGATATTAAAGAGTTTCAAACTTGATAGGTGATATAAGTTTTTGGATAACTTTGATGGGTGCTTAAGTTCATGAGCACCTATATCACATTCATGTGTAAGACATAATAATTTTGAGAATGGACCCACTATTATATGTAAAAATATGTGTGTACATAAATAAGATTTGTGATGATTTACTCTAAAACCAAAAATTCCATTGAATGGGTTTCACTTAAAATTCAAGTTAAAAAGATGGAAAAGTTGTAAAATCCTAAAATTTTCTCAAATTTTTAGTTGTTTAAATTTGTTTAATTTGTAGCCACAATTAAATTAGATTTTGAAAGAATGGTGTTATGTAAACTCATGAGTGTCAAATTGACTTCTTACCCATTTTATATTTATTTCAAATTTTGAGGTGGCCATTATTACTTGTCTACAAAATTAATATGTTTCTTCATAGAAAACAATTTCATGGTTTTCAGAAAAATTGAAGGAGACTTCAAACAATACATATATCACACTATTTTAAGACTTAACATCACTTTCCGTCTCTTCACAATGTAATTATTCACCTCTATAATAGCAATTTTAGGTTAAATTATTGTATCTTTACTATGTTTAAATTAATTTGAAAATTTATCATTATACTTTAATTTGATTGTATTTGATTTCTGCTATTTCTAAATAGATAACACCATTAACTATTTTAGTTAAAATGCTTATGCGATTTTTTCTTTAAAGCACACCTTTTAATTCATCGTACCAATATTATTTTATTGTGTTGGAAAGAGTGTTATAAAGAAAAATTCACATTAATATTTTAGTTAAATTGATTAACGGTATCAATTGTTTAGATTAACAAATGGTATTATAAAAATTGAAGTCAAATTTTCAATCTAAAGTATATAAACCAAATCTTAAATTTAAAAGTAATTTTAGCATGTGTGGAATTTAAATTCTAACTAGTAATATATTATGACATCTCTTTTATATATATATATAATCACATAACACATATAATTACATTTTCTTAATTTTCGACAAATTACTAGTGCCGATATATATGCCTTCAATTAGTAAAATAATCTTAAATTATAGTAAATCATAAGTGTTTGAACCCTAATTGAAAGACAAATATTTGTATATGTCCAATGGAATTCAGACAAAGGAATTGGGATAAAGAAACATTTCGGAGCAATGTTAGGTTAAGTGTCACTCAAAAAAAAGAAAAAAAGAAAAAGAAAAGGAGTTCATCTTCATGCAACTTGTCTTGGTGGTATTCTCTAGGGTTTCTGCAAAATTCCATCCCCAAGAAGCCAGAAAGTCATTTCTCCCCCCACAAGGAATTGCACCCTCTGAAGTTACATTGGGGTCAGTCTTACAATATATGGAGTATAACATGGGCTAGAAAATTGGTGCCTTTTCATTAGGAAACATATCACATTGTCAATGGTGTTGAAAAATTAGATGAGAATCCTAAGCTATTGCTTGTCATTTACAAGATTGCGTAGGTATCATAATTCACCAACCCTTTTAACTAATATATAAGGAACTAATTAGCAGACAAATTCCCCAATAATTAATCATTTTTCAAAACTTAAAATTCTGTTATTACTTCATTTCATTACAAGAAAAATAACATTAGTAACTAAATTTTGCAAGGTAGAATATTTGCCACTAAATTTAATTTTTAAGATATTAATCATTTAATTTTATATATAACAATAAAATAAATTGTTACTAAATATTATATTATTAGGAACGACTTTAAAATGTTGTTACATAATTTAATTGTATACTTATTCATTGCAACAACATGATTTTTCATTACAAATTCTTAATAAAATGCGTAACGATCAAATAAATTGTTGCTAAATGTTAAAATATTAGTAACAACCTTAAAATGTCGTTACATAATTTAATTTTATGCTTATTCATTGCAACAATATGATTTGTCATTGCAAATTCTTAATAAAATTTGTAAAGACAAAATAAGTTGTTGTAAATGTTACAATATTAGCAACAGCTTTAAAATATCGTTATGTAATTTAATTTTATGCTTATTCATTGCAATGACACAATTTTTCATTGCAAATTCTCAATAAAATTTGTAAGTAAAAAACATGTTAAACATTAAAATATTAGCAACAACCTTAAAATATTGATACGTAATTTATTTTTCTGCTTATTAATAGCAATGACATGATTTGATATTGTGAAATACTAATAAAATTTGTAACAACAAAATAAGTCATTGTTAAATGTTAAATATTAGCAACAACCTTAAGATGTTGTTGATTTGATATTTTTATTTCATCATTGGTTGGTTATAAATTTTTTACATTATTTAAATCTTTTTATACACTATTATTTTTGGGTTATTAGTTATTTCTTTTCGTTGCTTATGGGAATATATATTTATCTTTTGCAAATGTTTGATATTAGCAACAATGCTAAAATTTTGAGTTATGAGGTGATTTTGACATTGTTTGACATTTGCAAGTGCTTGATAATGTCTTTAAGATGGTGTTGTTTATAGTATTTTTAATAAAATTATAATGTTGTTCAACAACAAAAATGACCGAATTTAAGTTTTTTTTCCTCATTCAAGAAAAAAATATATTAAGGTCTTATATTGTTTGTAAGGTTAGATGTAATAACTGATCTTGCAAAGTCAAAAGAGAAATAGATGAAGGGGTTTGGATTAATGTTTCATGGGAAAAAATTTCCCAAGCAAAACCAATTTTAAATTTGATAATAATGATAATGACCTTCTATTACATAGATTGATTTTGTTTTTCAATAAAATGACACTAATGATGATTATGCAAAGAAAATAGATCACTACATATATTACAATATTGTTTCGTTTTGGTTAAAAAATACACTAAACATTAGTTAAGAAAAAAGACTGGTCCATTTATATAAGGGACTGATCCCTTTTTCTAGAAGATTAATCGATCTTTATATTATATAAAAAAAAAACTTGTCTTTATATTAAAGGGTCCAATCCCTTTTCAATAAAAAAATTGTTAAAAAAAGGATTGCTCCTTATGTTAGAAGGATCAATTCCCTTTCTATAAAGTAATAAACATAGTTATTAAAGCATATATATTCCAATTATATGTTTCCTCATATTAGTTTCTTTCAAAAAACTAATTTTCTACTTTTTACTGTAATTTACTCTTTTGTCAAAAGTTAATCAAAACGAAAATATTTATAAATAAACAATAAAATTTCGCTTTCAACATCCATGGTTAAACTTTACTATAACACTCCAAACTCGACCTAAAAGTTTTAAGCCGAATTTGGATGAGTTACACCAATGTATTGAAAACTGATTTTAGCAATTATCCAAAAAACATTCAAAACTTTACTTGATTCGTGGCAGAAAATCTTTTTAGAGTTTAACGTTGAAAATTGAAATTTGTTTTGTCGACTTGAGTAGTTTTATAGTTTTGCGTTAAAAATTATCAAATACTGACAAATTTAGCAAAAACCAAGGCGAGCTCAGAAATAGACTACAACCCTAAAGATCAAAAACATATTTACATTATTGCAAAAACAATCTGAGCTCCCACACGTCTAGTCGTAAACCAGAAACTTACCTAAACACACAAAGATAAAACCAAAAAGTGAGCTATAAAAGCCAGTGTATAACCAACACCAATTATAGTTAACAAAACATAGTATATAAATCAGAATAAACACAGCGAACTTAATAACAAGTGTAATATAACAGAAAAACACAACCCAACCAGAGCAGAGCAGAACAACACAAAACAAAGCAGAGCAGAACAGAGCAGAGCAAAGTAGAACATAACAAAACAAAGTAGAGCAGAACTGAACAGAACTACGCAGAGGATGTGTGTTATGCAGATGCAGTATTTTTTTCAAACAGATCAGAATGTAGATTTATCAGAAAACATCCTACCCAACTCTATTACACACCAAAATAGAGTTCCCCCAGAACTCGTCCAGCCAAATACACCAACAGGTAACTGTGGATAGTGCCACTAAAATTTTTGCAGTTAAAACTACCAGATCGGATACATGTGGTTAAGCCACTAAATTGCAGCCAAGCTGCCAGAACAAAAATGTGGATAGACAACCCGATAATGCGAATAATCAAATTGCTAGAAACTTCCTCCTTTCACATTATCCCAAGTCCAATGCAATCCGTCCAAGCATGCATATACTGAAGTAGAGTGATAAGCATGTAAGTCATGCTATCGTACAGTAACAGAGTTAGTAGGCATGGGAGTTCATGTGTTATAAAACAGATTTATCGAAAATTAACAAATAATATCATATTTTTCATGAAGTTACATGCATGGTTATAGATCAGAACCAGTACCAATCAATTCAACATATTTAGATATCACATGTTCTTAAGCAATAAAGTCACGTAAAGGCATACTAACAAACTTAACAGAATACATATCATACCTGGATAATTCACATACATTTGACAATAGCATATTGCGTTTTGACAGATCCTACTTACTTAGGTTCAAACATAGAAGACATACGTACAGTCGCAAGTTGATCGTTATCAGATAGTTAGATATCAAGTTCCATAGCCTAATTCAGATCATAAGGACCCTACAACAGGCTTGTATTCGTTTTGAACGATGCTTGTGGCCCGAGGAAAAAGTTCTAAATATTGTTTCACACATCCGTGTGGTTTCACACAGCCTGGAGAACTGACCTGTGTGACTCCACACAGTCTAGCATACGCACATGTGCTTGCCTGTATGTCCCACAAGGCTTGACACACGCTCGTGTGGTCCTAATTCGCAAACAGTGAGTTACATAGCCTGGACACACACCCATGTCACTGGCCCGTGTGAACAGTGCACAATTCATAACCACACACGGTCTGGGCACACTCCATGTGCCTCCAATTTTTGTGAACAGTAAGTTACACGACCTTGCACATGGCCTGGCATATGATCGTCTGGCATCGACAGTCCATTTTTTGACGACTAAAATTATAAGAAGAAGGGGTTTTCGATACCCACTTGATACGACTTAAATTCGTAATAAAATTTGTAAAGACAAAATAAGTTGTTGTAAATGTTAAAATATTAACAACAACCTTAAAATATTGTTATGAAATTTAATTTTATGCTTATTCGTTGCAATGACACAATTTTTCATTGCAAATTCTTAATAAAATTTGTAACGAAAAAAATATGTTGTTAAACATTAAAATCTTAGCAACAACCTTAAAATATTGATACGTAATTTAATTTTCTGCTTATTAATAGCAATGACACGATTTATAGTTGTGAATTACTAATAAAATTTGTAACAACAAAATAAGTTATTGTTAAACGTTAAAATATTAGCAACAACCTTAAAATGTCGTTACCTATTTTAACTTTCTACTTATTGGTTGCAATAACATAATTTATCATTGTGAATTCTTAATAAAGTTTGTAAATGAAAAAATGAGTTATTGTTAAACATTAAAATATTAACAACAACCTTAAAATATCATTTGATTTGATATTTTTATTTCATCTTTGGTTGGTTATAAGATTTTGACATTATCTAGATCCTTCTATACATTATTGTTTTTGGGTTATTAGTTGTTTCATTGGGTTTTGGATTAATGTTTCATGGGAAAAAAATTTCCCAAGCAAAACCAATTTTAAATTTGATAATAATGATAATGACCTTCTATTACATGGATTGATTTTGTTTTTCAATAAAATGACACTAATGATGATTATGCAAAGAAAATAGATCGCTATATATATTACAATATTGTTTCGTTTTGATTAAAAATACTAAGCATTAGTTAAGAAAAAGGATTAATCCCTTTTGTTGTAATATACACTAAACATTAGTTAAGAAAAAAGACTGATCCATTTCTATAAGGGATTGATCCATTTTTCTAAAAGATTAATCGATCTTTATATTATTAAAAAAAAGACTTGTCCTTATATTAAGGTTACAATCCCTTTTCAATAAAAAAATTGTTAAAAAAAAGGTTGGTCCTTATGTTAAAGGGATCAATCCATTTTCTATTGAGTAATAAACATAGCTATTAGAAGCATATATATTCCAATTTTATGTTTCCTCATATTAGTTTCTTTCAAAAACTAATTTTCTACTTTTTATTGTAATTTAGTCTCCTTTGTTCAAAGTTTATGTAATGATTCATAAGTTAGGGGTGTCGGGAAGCTTATTTTTGGAACTCAGCCTTTGCGAAATCAGGCTCATAAATATTATTATATTATGGGAGTTATCTTAGAAGTGATTTGAATGTTAATTAGATAATATTTAGTGTTTAAATTAAGTACAATGACTAAATTAAGTGAGTGACAAAAATAATAATTGATATTAAATTTCAATTGGGACTAGATTAAAGGACTATTTAAATAAATATACCATTATTTAGATGAGTTTGTTAGTGGATGATTATGAGGAAATTATATATATAACTAATATATGTATGTGTTAGTGGCGTTATGCTTAATTTAGTAATTTATGTTAAGTTATAATAAATGGAAAATGAAATGAAAATGGTAATAAAATAAAGGAAAACAAATAGATTAGTGGGGGGGGGGTGGGGAGAAAATAAAATTAAAAAGTTTTATTTTTCTTCTTCTTTGCATGCCGTCTGGGGTAGGGAGAAAGAACATTTCGGCCATTGTTGCTCAATTGTGAGCTTAAATTGGTTTGTAAGTTTTGATTCATTTCACTTAAATTTTATAGTTTTGGAACTTTAAAGTCATGAACTAACTTACCATATTGGAATTTTTAGATTTAAGGAAATTTGCGGGGATTGCTATTGTGGGAAATTAAGTTTTTTGTGTTATTTTGTTGGAAATTAAGTTTAGTAATTTAATAGACATTTTTTTTGAATGATTCTTGATTAGTTTAAAATTTAGAGATGTATTTATGAAAATTTGCATTAAGAACTGATTTATAAAAAAAGATTAATTAATTGAGGTATTAAATGGATAAATTATGATAAGTATAGGGATTATTTTTAGACTATTATATGGTTGGAAATTATTGGTTAGCTATGGAAATTTAATGAAGATGTGATTTAGTTAAATGTTGATGCTAATGATAGAATGTGGTCAAATTCTATGTTTAGTATTGTTGACTAGATTGTGCAAGTGATAAAATGTTGGGATAATTTTAATAATAGATAATGGAAGGATTTAATTTTATAAATTTATTTATTAGAGTGATGGAATAGTATTAATTAAATGAAATTGTAACATAGATCAAGGAACAAATCGACAAGACGTGAACCGTGGAAAAACTAAAGTAATGAAGTAGTTATCAGCCTTACTATTACAATTGTTTTGTTAAGGTAAGTTTGTATTCCTTGAACTCGAAGGTAAGTGTGTATTCCTTGAACTCGAACTTTATAAATTGATTTAATTAATCTAATTATTACTAAATGTTTTATTATATCTCTAATGTAATTGCTAATTCAAGTGAATGGAAGTATATGGATTTATATAAAATGTGATAGTTAGTGATAAAAATGATATTATGGAATTTCGATTGAGTAACTACCATTGGTTATCCGACTAGCACTGGGTGCAAATCTTCTGTCAGTTTATCTGACTAGTGTTGGGCAAAATTATTATCGGTTATGTGACTAGCATTAGGTGCAATAAATTGTCAACTCATTTGACAAGTGTTGGGTGCAACTGTCATCGGTTATCTGATTAGCGCTGGGTGCAATAATTTGTCGACTAGTTCGACTAGTGTTGGGAACACAAATGATTTTTTCGAGTTAAACAATTAGCTTTGGGCACAAAAACCTTAATCACGGTCTAACCATTAGGCACCGGGTGCCATTTTTGGATTATATATTTTGGTAAGGTAAATAGTTCACGAGGTGATTTATATGTTATGATATTTGAATTTTTGGTTAATAGTTGAAAGGGGGATCCATTGAGATTATGAGTTGCTTACTACTTGAATTTCTACATGGTTGCAGGTTAATTATTATTGTTGTCCTATGTCTCAACATCCACGACAAATCCTGTACTCAAAGTTGGTGATGTATTTCTTTTTGAGTCTTGGCATGTACCTAGAATGTCAATATTAATATAATATCCTTTTGTTTAGTAAATCCTAGAGAATGTAGTCCTATAAGTTCTAAATGATTGTAAATACATGTTTGGAGTTACTTTCACTTGGTGTTTGCTTTAATGAATTGGTCATTTTTATATTATACTTGAGGTGCTTGATTAGTAAATGAAGAAAGCTTATTCATTGAGCCTTTTTGGTTAATAATTGGTTGGGAATGATTAGTCTAGGTTATGCATTTACCATATTCAATTATGAATGTTTGAAATTTATTTGAGGTATCTATGAATGGTATATTGGTTGTTGATGGATGAATTAAATGTGGCGTCAATAAGGGCACATTTGTTAGGCACTTAAGATGTTTGTTTTGGTATGTTTTTGAGCATATTCAATTGTGTTTTGATGTTGTTTAAGGTCCCTTTTAAAGTGTGCTTAAATAGGTTGAATGATTATTGATAAGTCATAAAAGTAACATATTTTAATTCCATTCTTAATGCATTTTTGGATGATTAATTATATAAATTAGTGAATTTAATGGTCCTAATATTTTAAATTCATGTTTCTATACTTAGGAGAGCATTTGGGAGTGAAATGAGTGAAAAACGAGCCAAAATCAGGCAAATAAAGCTATTTCCAGGATCCACATGGCCTGGGCATTTCCACATGGGCTGGCCACACGCCCATGTGCCAGCCAGTGTTGATATCGCACCTTGCTTTCCAAATACGCGAAAAAACCCAATTTTTAAGCTTTTTAAGTATTCTAAAGTTTATAAATATCAATTAGAATAAGATTTAAGAGGGCACTCAGAGAAGATCGAAGAAAGCACTTGAAGAATGCCATCGAAATCAACTCGGAAGCGGATCTCCCTCAAGATCAAAGATCTTGTAGTTATTTTGACTTTGAGATGTTTTCATTTAGGATTATGAACTAAATTTCCTAGATACCTAGGGAAGATGAAACCTGTGATGAATCTTATTATTTGATTTCTGATTTACGCGATAAATACTTGATTCTTGTTCTCAATTATGTATGCTTATTTCTTGTTTTAATATTTCTGAGATATTAATTCAAGTTTAATGTGCTTACTTCAGTGGAGTAAAAATTCCTATTTAAGAGTAGATCTAGCATAGTTGAATGGAGTTACATGCAATTCTAGAAATAGAATGACATAAATCTACCAGATTAGAGTCAATCTAAAAGGGGAATCTATAGATCAAGTTAATGCGACAATAGGGGTTTTAATTAGAAAGAGATTTCAATTAATCAACCTAGAGTCAGTTGTTCTTACTCTCGAAAAAGATATTAATATAATTTAGGGATTTCTACGGATCAAGACACAAGTGAATAAATTGTTTAATATAGATTTAGAATAATAGGTAAAGTCTAGGTGGATTCTTTCTTGGGTATTGTCTTTCTCTTTGGTTATCTTCGATTATTTTCCCATTTCATTCTCTATCGCGTTTGTAGTTAAATTAGATTAGTAAATTTAGATTAAAAACAATCACTTCAATTTATCGATTAAATAATAGAAAAACGGCAATTACTAGTACTTTTACTCCTCGTGGATACGATATTCCTTACTCACTATAACTATACTATTGTTCGATAGGTGCACTTGCCTTAGTTGTATTTATAGTTAGTTTAGTGACCATAAAGTTTTTAACGCCGTTGTCGGTGACTAAAATATTAGGAACACTCGATTTTTTTTAATTTAGCCATTTTTTATTTTTATTATATATATTTTTTATTTTTAGTTTAATTTTTTCATTCTAATTTTTCTTTTCTTTTATTTGCTTCTGGCACGTTCCTTTAGTTTATGACTAGAAGAACCCGTCGTGACCATTATTATTTGACAGTGAGATTGAAAGTACAGCTCGCAAAAATCGTAGAGAAGCAAGGCAGAGTCGAAAGAGTATAGTTGAAGAGTAAAAGGATGTTGTTATTATTATTGAGGAGATGGGTGATAATCCGAATAATCAGCCACCTCCTGCAGTTGCTGCGGATCCTGCAAATCCAAATCCAAATCCTACTCCTCGTACTATGTACGATTATGCCAAGCCCACTCTAACTGAGGCTGAATCGAGTATTGTGAGACCCACCATTGCTGTGAATAATTTTGAACTGAAGCCGAACACTATTTAGATGGTACAACAATTTGTTCAGTTCGATGGTTTGCAAGACGAAGATCCAAATACTCATTTGGCTATTTTTTTGGAAGTTTGTGATACTTTCAAGATAAATGACATTTTTGATGACGTCATTCGCCTGCAGTTGTTTCCCTTCTCATTGAGGAACAAAGCTAAACAGTGGTTGAATTCTTTACCACGAGGTTCTATCATGACATGGGATCAAATGACCGAGACATTCCTACTAAAGTATTTCCCACCAGCTAAGACAACCAAGTTAAGGAATGATATCTCTTCTTTCATTCAGATCGACTTAGAGACCTTATATGATGCATGGGAGAGATACAAGGATTTATTGAGAAGGTGCCCTCACAAAGGGTTACCTCTATGGCTACAAGTTTAGACCTTCTACAACGATTTGAACCCCTCAACTAGGCAGTTAATCGATGCAGCAGGTGGTGGAACTTTGAACAATAAAACACCTGAAGTGGCTTATGAATTTATAGATGAGATGGCACTTAATAATTATTAGTGGTAAGTCATGAGGACAAAGCCGATGAGAGTAGCCGATGTTTTCAATTTAGATGCGGTCACCATCATATCAAATCAGGAAGATATTTTAAATAAGAAAATTGACAGTTTATGTGTTTCTACCCAGGTACATCCAATGATGTAGTACGATACGAATGGAGGAGGAATAAACAATCCATAATATTTACCCTACAGTCCTAGCACAAAGAACGAACAAATCAATTATATGGGTAATAATTCTAGGCCTCAAAATAATCCTTATAGTAACACCTATAATATAGGTTGGAGGAATCATCCCAATTTCTCTAGGGGTGGGCAAGGAAATCAGAGAGCACAACCTCCTCCAGGCTTCCAACAACAACCTTACCAGCAAGAGAAGAAGCCGAATCTCGAGGAGATATTGACGAAGTTTATCTCGATGTCAAAAACTTACTTTCAAAAGACTAAAGTAGCACTAAAAATCTGCAAGCATCAATTCAAGGACTCGAGAATCAAATCGGTCAACTCGCTAAACTGATTTCAGAATGACCACAAGGTAGCTTTCCTAGCAACACCAAAACTAACCCAATAGAGCAACTTCATGCAATTACTATTTGAGATGAAGAAGGGATAGTTGAATCTAAATCAGAACTGAGGCAAGAAAGCATGGTAAGTGACAGTAAGGTTGACGTAAGCCAAAATGAGCAAAAACCGGTTGGTAAAGAATATAAACCTCTAGTGCCATATCCTAGCATGACGAAGAAAGACCACACGAACGAACAATTAGGTAAATTTCTTATACTTTTGAAAAAATTACACATTAACTTATCCTATGTTCGAATCCCTGCATTAGTGAGGGTGTTATATTTTTGCTTTGTTAAGCGATAGAGTTTTTTTGGAGTTGGGATCCTGAGTAAGTTGTTTGTTAGTGGGTTAGTAGAGAGAAATTAGGGATATGCTAGCAGTTTTTTTTTCTATTTCCCAAAATTTTTTCCCCTCTGGCATTTGTTTTTCTCTCTGTTTGCCACTTTCAACTTTCGGCTTCTTTTTCTAACTTCTATCAAAATTTTCCTTTCAAACCGCGATACATTGATGTTTCGTTTCTTTCATGTTGTTTAATAGGTAAGGGTTTCGTTGTATTTTTGAGATAGTTATGTTTATGCGTTAGTTTCTGTTGATGTAATCGTGGAATTTGATTTTTCTACCATTATTTTGGTGTAGGAGAAGGCTATGAATAGTGAATTTCGCACCATTTGCTTGAGCGGTATTAGCAGTGGTTTTCGTTGTCGGCAAGTCTTAAGTGTTATTTTGGGTTTTGTACCGATTCGTAAATTGACTGCTAAATCGGCATTTGGGTGCCTCTTTCTTAGGTTTCAAGGCCTCCGGAATGATTTTGCATCAACATCATAACAGGCGTGTGCCCGAAATGCAGAAAGTTGAATTCTTAAAAAAGCCGAAAAACTGTTCTGTCGACGCCACACGGCATGTGGTAACCTGTGTGGTTGGTCGTATGGTCAACGAAGGCATGGTCATGCACAAGACACAACCGTGTGGTGGCCAGAGTGTGGCCGTGTGAGCCACACGGGCTAGGCCAAGTTAGGTGTGTGGGCCACACGGTCATGTAGGTCCACACGGGTGTGTGGGTTTTTGGGCCAGGTCGTGTGGGCCACACGAGTAAGGCCAATTTGGGTGTTTGGGCCACACGGACGTGGATCCACATGGGCAAGCTACATGAGCATGTGGGTCCATATTTCTGATAATTTTCCTAGGGTCGCACGGATCGTTCCAATCGAATGTGGGCCTACCGTAAGGTCGGTAAGGGCTAACCAAAACCTAAAAATGTAGATCTGATAGTCTGATATTTTGTTCTGAGTATGATAATGCTATGCATGTCTGATTATTTTGATATCTGTACATAAGCATGTTGAGTATGTCTAGTATGTTATTCTATATCTGTTTCTGTATATAATTGTGGGGTGAGATTTGTATATGAGGAGAAATTATTCTGTATGGCGATCATTGCCTAGATTCTAGTAGCTTGGCTACACATTATCTGATATGTGTCGTAATGGCACGATATGGTTTGTAGGGATGGGTCGGTGTTTTTAACCCTACATGGTGTGGTGGGATGGTCAAAGTTAGTGTGTAGAGGATAGGGGTAGGATTCTATATATCTGATTCTGTTTACTGTATCTAAAAAGGGCATGGACCTGACTCTATTTCTGTATGTTTGCATGCTTAATTTTATTGGGTTACACACTGAGTTTATGAAAACTCACATCCGTTTGTCTATTCTATTCAGGTAATCCACAGACTTAGGCGGATCAGTGCGACGGAGCCTCTTGGTGACCAAAAGTTCGTAAACTGATTAGGTTTATGGTTTTTATTTTAAGGATTATTTTTGAATTTTTGTAATAATTGGACTCTCCGGACTTTTTGGCTGATTTCCTTTTGAATTTAGATTTTCGTTTTAGTATTTAATTTGCGACTGATATCCAAAAACTATGGTTTTTACTAAAACAAACGTTTTCTAAAGATACAAACTACTTTCTTTAAAAACAATGCTTTTCGTAAGCTTCCACTATAAAACACGTTTTAAGGCAAATTGATTAATTGAATAAATGTTTTGACAATAGATAAAAGCAAATAAAAGTTGAAAAATTGAAATGGTTTTAACATGTAGATTTCGTTATCAAAACCCATTCTTGTGGCACGTCCGGATTTGGCCATAACGTCTAGGCTGGGTTTGGGGTGTTACAACCTAAGTATAGAAAATTAAATTTAAAGGATTAGGAGTATCAAAGTCACTATTTTACATAATAAATCATCCAAAAACGCATCAACAATGGGATTAAAAACATGTTAATTTTATGGTTTATCAATCTCCTTCAAGATCGAAGATCTCCATTTAATTTCTTTCAAAGTTTTATTGTGTTTCTTTATGACTTGTGGTTATTCCGACTTTGAGATTTTTTCATTCAGAATTATGAACTAAATTCCCTAGATACTTAGGGAAGACGAAACCTATGATGAATTTTATTATTTGATTTTTGATTTAGGCGATAAGTACTTGATTCTTGTTCTCCATTATGTATGCTTATTTCCTGTTTTAATATTTTTGAAATATTAATTCAAGTTTAATGTGCTTATTTCAGTGGAGTAAAAGTCCCTGTTTAAGAGTAGATCTGGCATAATTGAGTGGAGTTGCATGCAATCCTAGAAATAGGACGACATGAATCTACTGGATTACAGTCAAATCTAATAGGGGAATCCATAGATCGAGTTAATCCGATAATAGGGGTTGTAATTAGAAAGAGATTTCAATTAATCAACCTAGAGTCGGTTGTTCTTACTCTCGAAAGAGATATTAATAGAATTTAGGGATTTCAACGGATCAAGACACAAGTGAATAAATCATTTAATTCAGATTCAGAATAATAGATGAAGTTTAGGTGAATTCTTTCCTGGGTATTGTCTTTCTCTTTGGTTATCTTTGGTTATTTTCCCATTTCATTCTTTGTCGCATTCATAGTTAAATTAGATTAGTAATTTTGGACTAAAAACAATCACTTCAATTTATCGGTTAAATAATAGAAAAACGTAGTTACTAGTAATTTTAGTCCTCGTGGATATGATATTCCCTACTCACCATAACTATACTATTGTTCGATAGGTGCGCTTACCTTAGTTGTATTTATAGTTAGTTTAGTGACCATCAATTATGCATGTAATGGATTTGAAATGGCTTGATTATAGGTAAATTTTAGTCCACATGGCTTGAGACACAGGCATGTGTCTTAACCATGTGTGACACACGGCCTGGTGACACAGCCGTGTGTCCCCTGTTGGTTCTTTTGCATGTAAGTCAGTGAGTTAAACGGCCTAGCACATGGCTAGGCACATGGGCGTGTGACACGACCGTGTGGCTCTACTCAAAGAGTTTCACGGGTAAGGACATGAGGTAGGACACGACTGTGTGACCTCTGTTACCAAAATTTTGTGACTTTTTACTGAACTTTCCAAATGTTTTGAAATTGATCTGAATCAATTCTAAGGTATTTTTAGGGCCTCGAGGGCTTGATTTAGGGACAGTATGTATGTATGTTTACAATTGGTCTATGATTTAACTATGTTATGGAATGATTTCAAGTTTAATTATGTCTTGATTGTACAGTAATACTCAGTAACCCTAATCCGACGACAGATACGGGTTAGGGGATTTACAGTTCATCAAAACGAAAATATTTTTAAAGAAACAATAAAATTTCGCTTTCAACATCCATGGTTAAGCTTTACTATCTTCTCAAATATCTTTAATAAAATTTATATTTGATTAGCTCTCTTCTAACTTTATATATAATTTTCTTTTCCAATACACAAAGTTTATAAAATTAAAAGGTTTTTTTTTTACCTGTATAATTTTGAAAGTCATAGAGATTATTGTGGTCGCTTTTGGTGCTACAATGGGTTTAACGATTTCAAATTTAACTTAACATTTTCCATCTTCTTAGGGTAGATTTAATTATTAAGGTTTTATAATTGACAACAATTAATAATTTGTGAAAACAACAAACATTCTATTTTGTTTTATTAGCCCTAATAAGATCTATAAAGTTTAAAATAAGATATGTAAGGTTTTAATAATTACCTTATATTGTTCCTTTTATGAGTTAACCCAAAATTTACAAATGTTTTGAAAAGTTAACATGGGAAATTGGAGGCAATTTCTTATAACTTTGGTACCAAAAATTTTCACCATTAAGTTAAAACGCTTTTACAAAGAAGTATTGAAAATTGTTTTGCAAGTTCATTCTCCTAGTTATCCTTTCTCGTTTTTTTTTTCTTTGTGAAGGAAAAAAAATTAAACTTTAGGTATTTTTTAAGATTCCATATTCTATTTTATAACGAATTTATATACACAATTATTTTTGTGTTTTTTTAATATATATGTTATTGTATAGGATGGTTAGTCAAGTAGAAGAAAAGGGAAATTTCAAAGGGTTGGGGATGATTTTTTTAAAAGATCTAGAAGGAATTTTATAGAAAGGGCTTTTGTAGATAAAGATGAAATTCAATTACTAGATAATACCAAAGAAATTGAAGAAGATGAATACAACTTATCAAACGACTTATCTAAAATCAATACTCTTAATATTAATATAGGTTTGTTTTACTTTAATCAATGGTCTTTGTTTTTTTTTTCTTTTTCTCTATTGCTTATATATAGATTGGAGAATTGCTATCAAGATGATGTTATTAACATCTATTTATCTATCTATATAGTTTGTGTTAGGTTGAGGAAATTTGCTTACATATTCATTATTTTAAGTGAAAAAATTAGTTTGATGATGCAATATTAGCATTATTTCTACATGACTCCATAGGTAAGTAAAGTACTTCGTTGCATCTAAAGTTTGGTTTCTTTATGCATTTCATATTTAGTTATAAAATTTTTCAATGCTCCTAATTTCCTTCCAATAGCTTTCAAATATATATGCCTCAACTTGTCCCTTAAGAAAAATATCACGACTTAGTTTAGGTGATGTAAACTTTATTTTTGCCAATTTAAACTTCGTTATTGTTTAGGTGATGTAAACCTTTATTTTTCTTGCCATCAATTTTAATTAATACATTGCTGGCTAATGATTTTAGCAATATTTTATATAAACTTTAGTTATGTTATTATTATGATACAATATATATGAGTTTACAATTTTTAAACTTTAAATTTTACGGGTTATTTCAGTTTTAGTTGTGAAATTATCTTTTATTACAATATTTCTTATAAATTTCTTTAATTTTGTTATATTTTTAATTTAATTCAATTTTAACTAAATAATATTATTTTTAAATAAATAGTTAGTATATTTAAGATTTTCATTGCCTATTTTTATTACCAATCAGTTTATATTTTATTGCAAAATAAAATTAAGCAGTTGTAATGATAACTTCACGTATAAACTTTTGGAATAGAATATTATGGTTTTTAAAATTATTTTTACACAAAAAACTAAATTTTGTTGTGTAACATAAAATGATGGTCACAAAATTAATTAAGAATTTGAGTACGACAAGTGCACCTAACAATTAATAGGATGGTTACGGTGAGCAAAGATATAGTACCTATGAGGACTACAAGTACTAGTAATTATCATCTTTCTATTATTTAACTGAATAATTCAAATGATCGATTAAAACTATATTATCTAATTTAATTAACTAACGAACGCATCAAAGAACAAAACACAAAAACAATCAAATAATAATAAAGAAACGAAACAATAATTTGGTAAGAATTCGTCTAGATTTCATCTATTACATTCAATCTAAATTACGCAATTTCTTTACTTAGCACCTTGATCCGTAGAAATCCCTAAATTATGTTAATATCTCTTTCGAGTATAAGAGCAACTAACTCTAGGTTGATTAATTGAAATTTATTTTTAATTAAAACATTTATTATCGCATTAACTCATGCTATGGATTCCCCTATAGATTGACTCTAATCCAGTAGATTTATGTCATCCTATTTCTAGGATTGGATCCAACTCCACTCAATCACGCAAGATCTAATCTTAAATAGAGTTTATTCAACCACCGATTTAAGCACATCAGATATGGATTGATACTATAGAAATATCAAATAAAGAATTAAGCACACATAATTGAAAACAGAGAAACTAAGTATTTATTGCGTAAAATAGAAATCAAATGACATAATTCATCGTAGGGTTCATCCCCCTAGGTATTTAGAAAATTAGTTCATACTCGAAAAGAGAAAAAAATCAAAGATACTATATGACCGAAAGAATAAAAGAAACTCATGACAACTTTCTAAGAAATCAACTAGGAATCTTCAATCTTAACAGAAATCTACTTCAGAGTCAACTTCAATGGTATTGTTCGAGTCGTTTTCTTGATTATTCTCTGACGGCTCTCTCCTATCTTCTTACTTTTGTCATATATACATCTTAGAATGCTTGAAAAACCTAAAAATCATGATTTTCTGCTGTTCATTGCACAATCCTGTGAAATTGACATGGCCTACCACACGCCCATATGGTTCACACAGTCATGTAGTCTAGCCATGTGAAAAGGTGCAACTCGTGTGGCTCCTTCAGCTTGCTCCGATGCTCCTGTTTTTTCTCCTTTTGCTCCATTGTGCTCTATTAAGCATTAAAGCATGAATTTAAAGGATTAGAAGTATAAAATTTTCAATTAACATCAAATAATCACCCAAAACGCGTTAAGAATGAGGTTAAAACATGTTACTTTTAGAACTTATAAAATATTCCCACACTTAAGCGTTTGTTTGTCTTTAAGCAAAATTCTCAACCCACATTCAAGTTAACTTCCTTTAATTTATTATTTTCACCGGCAATGTCTTAGGATAATCTACAGATATTCACGTATTGGAAATTTAAACTAAAATGACACTAAAGAATACAAGCAATCCAAGCAGAAATTTCTTAAGGCATAAAAGCATAAGCGTCTCTCCTATCTAAAAAATCACCTGAAATTCAAACTCAACAAGAATTAACACCCTCATTAAGGTTCACTCAAAGTACAAAGGTGTTTAAGGTTCAAGTAATGTGCATTCAATAGTCAAACAAGAAATGCTATTACAATAGGCTTGCTCGAATATCAAATCTCTACCATTATAGATATGAGATGAGACAGCAATCAAGAGGTCTTTACGAGTTTGTAACGAGGCCTAGGTTAAGGGTACGGAAAAGGTCATAAAAGGTGGTTACAATTGAAAGTAAAATTGATAGGTTACCAAACCAAAAGAATGAACTATTGAATTACAAGAATTTAACATCAATGAGAAATAAAGAGTAGATGTGAGCTTTTATACAAAAGATGAGAGTAATGATTTAAGTTCAAATAAGATAGTATGGTTTATAGACTTAAATACTGATTTATTAATTGATCAAGATCGCTCCAACATTTTTTTGGCCTTTTTTTTAGAACAAAAAGAAATTCAGCAACCCAAATGATAAAACATAGTTAGGCAACTAACCAAATCATTTGACAAAAGAGAATCAATAAAAAGGCTGATTTACAAAATTAATGTAGTTTTCGGGATAACATCAACGGGTGATAAGTAAACAAAAATAGATTAGGATCAACGGGGTTTATTAGGGGATAATACAATGGCTAAGCTATTTAAATGTTAGGCGGGTTAAATCCTAAGTGCCTTTATCATCTAAATATATCAAATCAATAATGTGGTCTCAACATGTATAACCAAGGCAAGTTCTAGAATAACAAATCTAGTTGACATACTCACAACCAAAATAAAATGAGCACGAAAGAGTAAATGTTGTATAGGCTCAAAAGCTCACACAAAATTATGGTTTTGATGTTAAAGTTGTAAATTTAAATTTAAGATAAGGCTTCAGGTCAGGGAGACAACCTAAAATTATAGTTTTCTAAAAATGACCTATCATGCTTGACTCTCTCATACTTTAAAGTATAAACAAAAAATGCATAAAAACCCACAAATTAATCCCAAACAGATTCAATAAAAACTTCAGATTTAGAAAAATTAACTCTAATGTAAGGTTTGAGGAAATTACTTAAACACAAACAATAAGGGACTATATCACATAACCTATAAAATCCTCTCCACACTTAAGATGTACATTGTCCTTAATGTACAAACAAAGATAGCCACAATAGGCAAAATATCTTAAGAAAGGGAGCCACAATAAGCAAAATATCTTAAGAAAGGGAGGAAGGGAACTGAAACTATCTTGAATTTAGATGAATGAATCGCGATAGTGAAATCTGAAAACGTAGGAGATCCTAAATTAATTACATGGTTTCATCCACACTAATAAGAAAATAGGCAAAAATAAAATAAGATAAAGAGGTAGCTGAATAAACAGAAAAATAGTCAAAATAACATTAAAAACAAAGTGCACAAAAAACATAACAATCCAGAAAAGAAGAAAAACAAATAAAAAA
Organism: Gossypium hirsutum; assembly: GCF_007990345.1. NCBI lineage: Eukaryota > Viridiplantae > Streptophyta > Magnoliopsida > Malvales > Malvaceae > Gossypium > Gossypium hirsutum. The sequence goes on from NC_053424.1 coordinate 43,980,419, forward strand.
TAAAAGTACAAATAAAAAAAATAAATGAAAGATAAAACTAGGTAAAATCACAGATTGACATCGCGAGGAATATCATGATCGAGAGGCTTTGGGTCAGTCGTGCAAATTGGTTACGAAAGATGAAAGTGCTGGCACAACTACAGTAAATAGGCTTCCATACGATCCTACTATTGTTGTAAGTGTCTAATTTTCTTTGATTGCTACTGCTGTGTTCGATGTATGTCCTCAAGTGTGACAATATATGCAACATTGGAATGGCTGATGGGAGGAATGGGTTGAGCTAGGTCCTCATGCCTGGGTGGATCATCATCCAAGAGCTCCTCAAGCTCATCTCGTGGATTTGGACTAAGCAACGTAAAATGGTTTGTATCAACTCTAGGTTGACAGTGAATCATCTGTAAGTGATTCAACCCCTGAAGGACTATCTATCCGACCAGACTAAAGGAAAAAGTCTACTCCGGAGTGTCGAGAAGCCAAAATACCTTGCTAGATGAGTCACGTAGGGACGCATACAAATTGGTCCCTTCTTGTCCCGATTAGACTAGTGGCTACAACATTGAGCCACAAAATATTCAATATCAATCGGGTGGCGCTCCTCCATACTTCATAAAAAATATGTGTCCAAAGTACTCATGGTCCCTGTGCTTTCTTTTCGTCTCGTTACCGTGTGTGCCAATATGGCATGGGTGTATTGTAAAGTAGGGGTAGGCATGTGGCTCTCGAGTTATATGGCTGTTGAGTTACGGAAATATTGGACCAGTAGAGTGGGGTTAGTTAATGGATATGCTTGTATAATGTCAAAAACTCAAGAGTACTCATGAACTCGTCAGAATATAATCTAAGTGTAGCTCCAAAACTCGAGATGTTAAAGTAACGCATTGTAACCTCTAGCCAGAACAAAATGGTGCGAGGCTTGTCCCACCATGATATAGCTTGTTGTAAAAAGAAAGTAGAGCAAAACTCTAATGTGAGTTTTGCGTAAGTGGGCTTTAATATGGTAAAGAATTTTGTCGATCAATACACAAACTTGGGTAGACAAACCAACTGCTTATAAGGTATCCCAACTGATGTATCAACCCATTCCTAAGGGTTTCCTCTTTAAGTGTTGGTATTGGTCCTTATGTGGACCCGGACTAAATCAGAGAAACATGCTCATGTGGACCCGGACTAAATCAGAGAAACATGTGTCTGGTTACCATGGTTTGAGTTGAAGAAGAAGATGCACCCATTGTTTTTCGCTTTTTAAAGGAGGGGACATGGCCAGTGGCGTATCTAGGGGTTGGTAAGGGCCATGACCCCCCTAAAATGGAAATTTGTCCATTTAAGCCCTTTAGAAATTTTAAAATATTAAATTAATAAAGGTAAAATTGTACTTTTACACCCCTTAAAAATGATAAAAAATTGATTTAATCCTTTAAAAATTATAAAGATATAGACTATTAAAAATTAAAATTTAATTTTGAACTTCTCGATAAAATTTTTTTGCTTCGCCCCTGACAGGGACCTTAGTCTTATCTCTTGTATTATTGTATTTTTCATTATGTACCTGAAATAAGAATGGCCAATAAGATGTATCAGGCTATTGAAATGATAAATAGGGCAGTAGTATTCAAGTTCGACGTATAGAAGTGATAGTGCAATGGCTAGTGAAACAGTAACTAGAATTGTGTGAGAAACGAAAGTCTATAGTAGGTATATATGCCAAAAAAAAAAATTCTGATTCGGCCCATGAAAGCATCATGATGGTTAGTAAAACCAAGCTAAACCTTAGAATCATTCAATAGGGTACAGTTTAGGCAATATCAACATAGACATGAAAAACAAAAACTCGGTGCCAAAATTCATTTATTGCAACAGAAAATATTTATAAGACATAAAGGACTAGTATATAGAAAGTCAAAACAACATTGCCATCAAGTCAAACAGGACTATGAACAACATTAAATTAAACCAAACTAAAACACAAAGTAGGGAATCAAGCAATTTCAGTAGAGCGTAAAATGTAAAGCAATTAGATAGAATTAAACATAAAAAAATATAAAGGGAAAAGTAATAATAAAATAAAATAAAATAAGATAAAATAAAATAAAAAGTAAAAAAATGATGAAAGAGAATAGTAGAAAACAAACAGTGATTTCGGGACCATAATTTTGATGAGTGAATTATTATTTTATTATTTATTTAATGCCTACGAGATTATATTAAGATCGTGTAAAAGTTTTGTTTAAAATTTTAGAGTTTAAATAGTTAATTAGGTGAAAAGGACTAAATTGTAAAAAGTGTAAAAGTTAAATCCTATTAGTTAAAAGGGGCTAAATGGTTATGGAAAGGAAAGATAATGGACTAAGATAGTAATTATTCCATCCTTAATGTTAGTGGACAAATATGGATAGGTTTTATTGAAATTTTTTATTATTATATAAGGGTAAAATGGTAAATTAGTAAATAAATCTAAAATAAACTATGAAAAAAATGCTATCATCTTCCCCATTTCTCATTAGTTTTGCTAAATTTCACCGTTGAAGAGGAGGAGAGCTTCGGTTTTTTATTTCTTATGCATGTCAGGTTTATAAGCCCTGTTTTTAATGATTTTTATGTTTTTTGGGTTTGTCTTAGCTTAATCTAGCTAGCTCGGGGTTAATTTGCAAAGCTTTTAAAGGTTTAGGGACTTGCCATGGATTTTTTGTGTATTTTGTAATGTTAGTTGATAGATTATTAATCTTTGTGGTTAAATAAACATATTTTGTTTAAGTGATTTTTGATGAATTTTGGAAATAGGGATTAAATTGTTAAAAGTATAAATCCATGGGCTTTTTTTTTGTGAAATGCTGGTTTGTTTCAAGGTTCCTTGTAACATTGGTTAAATTGGATTTTGGTTAAAATGGTTAAATTTCAAGTTATGAGTTTAAGGACTAAATTGTGAAAAGTTAAAATGTTAGGGGTAATTTTGTAATTTTACATAAATATGAATCATGGATTAAAATGAAGTCTAGAAGTACTTAATTGAATGAAAATATTGTTTTAGATCACGAGTGTGTTGATGACCGTGGAAAAGAAAAGATTATGGAGTACTGCAAATCAATCCTGTAAGTTTGATTATGTATATGCATGGTTATATTCAATTCCTTGTTAATGAATTAATCTTTTAGTTCTATTTTGTATTGTTATTTGAATGTTGAATCGTATTGTATTTTCAAATGATGTGTTACTCAGGCTTAGTGCCAGTGTTATTCAGGCTTAGAGCCGATGTTACTCAGGCTTAGTGCCTAACAGGCTTAATGCCGGTGTTAATCAAGCTTAGTGCCTAGCAGGCTTTGAGTCAGTGTAGTAAATGATAACGTCCCTTGGAAATTTGGTAATTGATAGTAAATGAGTTGACTTATCGAACTTACAAAGCTTTTTTATACTTACTAATTTAATTTGATTTTGTAGGACTCTTGGAATCGTAGAATAGATTGGATGAACTTGGAAGCTCAGACACTATCATTTATACCTTGGTAGTCATTTTGTAATTATTTTTAAGTTGGTTTAAAGTGGCATGTAATAGGAAGATTCTTATAAGACTTTGATATTTTGTAGTGGAATTAGATATTATAAATGATCATTTGATGTTTATAAGATAGGCTTGGTATTTTTGTGTTTATGCTTGTAAATTTGATAATTGATGTGTATATATAATATTTGAAATAGTTGGGATGTTGATTGTGTTGGTGTTTAGGTTAGTTGATGGAAATATGTTGTAAATGTGTGATTTTTACAATAATGTTTGATACAATTACGGTGCCTTTGAATGACATATCCTTTAGATGCATTAGGATGTTTGAAATGGCTTATTTAGGAGTGTCTGAATGATGTTTAGATCACTTGAATGTATGCTCAAATGTTTTGGATGGCTAGGTATGGTTTTGGTTTGAAATGGCTTGAAATTAGGATCAAATTATGGATTATAAGGTATAGGACACGGGCAGTCACATGACCTGGCGACATGGGCGTGTGTCATTTATAATTTTTTAGTTTTTCAAGTCAATGAGTTATATGGCCTAGCATACGGCCGTGCATGGCAACTCAGATAGTTACATGGCCTAGCACATGGCTGTGTGACCCTACTCAGTGAGTTACACAAGTGAGGACACGGGTGAAGACATGGGTTGGGACACGATCATGTGTCCTTTTGTTCGAATGTTACACAGCTTGGCCACACGGCCGTGTGAGTCCTGTTTTCCAATTTTTGCTACTTTTTCTTAAAATTCTTATTTTGTTTCAAATTAATCCTGAAAGGGTCGATTTAGGGATGAAATGCATATGATTGATTAATTTTTAATAAGTTTTATTTATTTTATAATATAATGATAAATGTTTTTCGATTGATCGACAATGCTTCGTAACCTTAATCTGATGGCAGAGATGGGTTAGTGATGTTACGGGAGAGGTGGCGATGACGTGATAGAATGGCAAGGGCTATGGCTGATAGTGGCATAAAGGAAATGAACGACGTAAGTAGAGGGGTAGGGGATGCTTAGATAGTGGATGATTGGAAAGGAGAAGAGGAAGAAACAGGGAATGGGAAAAAGTTTGGGGATTGGACGTGGAGGGGGAAACGACAGCTTGAGTGGAGAAAGATGACTAAAGGGGAAAGAATAAGGGAAAGACTGGAAAAAGGAAAGAAATGGGGGAACCAGTGGCGTGAGTGGTGAATGAAGGCCAAAGGGGTAAATGAATGCAAGGAGAAATAAAGAAAAGGAGAGAATGGGAAAAGGGGGAGAAAAAGAAACAGAGAAAAAATATAGGGTTTTAGAGAAGAAAGGATGGCACAGTTGTGTATTTAGCCGTGTTGGGTTACAGGGCCATGTCGTTCAATCGTGTATGTCTCTGAGCTTGTGTGGCTATTGGCATACCCCTTTCCAACCTTCACATATTGTGTATATGGCCCGTATTAGTTCACATGGCCGTGTATCCCTTTGAGCCCATGTGGCTCTTCATAATCCCATTCCAATCATCACACGACCATGTATTGAGGTTGTGTGTTACAGGGCCGTGTCGCTTAATCGTGTATCTCTCTAGAGACGTGTGTATCATAAGAAAATTAAAAAATTCGCTCTAGCATTCACACTATCCATAGCATGCTTATGTGCCTAGGCCATGTGACTCTTTGGAGCCATGTGGCTTTGATTTAATCCATTCCTCATATGCGCATGTGCGTGTGCCTATGCCGTGTAGGCCAAACGACCGTGTCTCTATGTGGTCCCTTTTTTTTACAATTAATAAAAATAAATGTAAGGAAATAAAATACTAAGTATGTAACAAAAATAAATGAAATTTAAAAAAAACACTCGGGTTGCCTTTTGAGAAGCTCTGATTTAGAGTCTAAGCTCGATTTCCCTTTTCAAGCACACAGTTAATTCAGATTTTGGATTCGGAGCTCTTCTCTCTCATTATCAATATCACCACCTAGATAAAGTTTGAGTTGATGACTATTTACCTTAAACATTCCATATCTAGGGTGTGTTACCTCAATTTGTCTAGATGGAAGCATATGTTTTACCACAAAAAGATTTGACCATCTTGACTTAAGTTCTTTAGGGAATATTCATGTATCTAAATTGTCTAGCAACACTTTGTCTTCTTGAACTGCACATCATGACGTTACTTTGTTACTTTCTTTTACATTCTTGGGTTCTCATAACCTTTTTTCATCATTTATCTAGTTTATGAAGCTGCACCATTCCTTTTTCACATGCCTATTGACTTCTATCACCTTAAACAGGACATGAGTCTAACACTTCTTCATGACTAATTTCCTGTAAAGAATGTTAAACCGCATGTTTAATAAAATCAACAGAATAACAAGTATCGTCTCACTTACTAGAAACTCTCACAACATCACATGCTTGAAGAGTAACCTTTTCATCACCTACCCTCAACACAAGTTCACCATTACTCATGTCAATAATAGTTCTAGTAGTGGCTAAAAAAGGTCGACCTAAAATCTTGGGTACCTCAATATCCTCATCCATGTCTAGTATAACAAAATCAAAATGGAATATGAGTTTATTTATTTTAACAAGCACATCCTCAATAATACCCCTAGGATACTTAATTGATCTGTCGAATAATTTAATACTCATCCTAATGGGTTTTGGTTCCCCAAGGCCAAGTTGTTTGAACATTTTATAAAACATTAAATTTATACTAGCAACCAAATTAGCCACAGCTTTTTCAATATTTAAGCTACCAATAAAATAAGGGATAGTAAAACTCTCTGGATCTTTAAGCTTGGTGGGTAGTTTGTTTTGGAGAATGGTCGAGCACTCCTCATTTAGCTCCATAATAGATAGCTCTTTTAACTTCCTTTTATTTGTTAAAAACTCCTTTAAAATTTTTGTATATTTGGGTATATTTGGGTATATCTGAAAGAGCTTCAATGAAAGGTAAGTTAATATGTAATTGTTTAAAAAGTTCAAGAAATTTACCAAATTGTTCATCTATGTGGTTTTTCTTCAACTTTGCCAGATATAGAATTGGTGGTTTGTATTCTTTGACCGCCAGTTTATGCCCTTTCTTGCATTCCTCAACCTCATCATTTTTCTCAATAGCTTTTGGATTCATCTTCTTTTTAGGCTTGGCTAACACTTTTCCACTTCGTAAAGTGATTGCATGGACTTGCTCTTTTGGGTTGGTTTCGGTGTTACTAGGTAAACTGCCTTGTTGTCTCTCTGAAACAAATTTAACAAACTGGATAATCTAATTCTCGAAACCCTGAATAGATTCCTATTGATTCCTCAAAGCTATTTTAGTGTTTTGGAATCCAATTTTGACACAAAAATAAATTTACTCAACATATTTTCAAGATTCAGCTTCTTTTCTTATTGATAAAGTTGTTGGAAGCCTAGAGAGGGTTGTGACATTTGATTTTCTTGACCACCCCAAGAAAAATTCGAATGATTCTTGCATCATGGGTTATAATTATTGATATAAGGTTTATTTTGAGGTCTAAAATTATTACCCATAAAGTGGACTTGCTCATGCTCCATGTTAGACTTGAAGGCAAAACTTCCGGATTGATCATCCCCACTCCAATCGCATCACATTGCATTACCAGATTCACCTGTTTACTGAAACTCAAACCATCAAATTTTTTTACTAAGAGCTTCAACTAGACTTGCCAACATATCAACTACATCTATATTAAAAACATCGGCTACTTGGTAAGCTTTGTTCTTATAACTTGCCACTGATAGTTATTTAGTTCCATCTCTTTAATAAATTCTCCAACTGCCTTAAGTGTTTTATTATTCAGTGTTTCGTCAACTATTGCATCAATCATTTGCCTAGTCAAGGTATTCAAACCATTATAAAAATTTTGAACTTGTAACCAAAAGGTAACCCATGATGATGACACATTCTCAAAATATCCTTAAATATCTCCCATGAATCATATAACATCTAAAGCTCAAATTGAGTAAAAGAAGAGATGTCATTCATTAACTTAGTTGTTTTGACGATAGGAAGTACTTTAACAAAAACTTTGCAATCATCTCAACTCAAGTAGTGATAGAACCTCATGGAAGTGAATTCATACACTATTTTGCCTTGTTCCTCAAAGAAAATGGGAACAATCGTAAGCGTATGGCATCATCAATAACACTATTGATAGTCAATGTGATGCAAATCTCCAAAAAGTTAGCTAAATGAGAATTCGAATCTTCATCTTGCAACCTATCAAACTGGACATACTGTTGCACCTTTTGAATTGTGTTTGGCTTAATCTCAAAATTATTTGTATAAATAATCAGTCTGACAATACTTGATTCAGCCTCAATCAGAGTGGGCTTAGCATGGTCATACATAGTCTGAGGAGAATGATGTGTAGTGTAACAGCCCGTTTTTAGTCAAATCAGAACAGTGGTTTCAGGACCACAAATCTGAAGTCAAAATAATTATTTTATTATTATTTTAATTTCTACAACATGATAATATGTTTGTGTGAAAATTTTGTTAAGAAATTTTATTGTTTGATTAGTTAATTTGATAAAAAAGGACTAAATTGCGTAAAGTGTAAAAGTGGAGTTCCATTAGTTAAAGGTATTAAATAGCTATGGAATCTTAAATTAGAGGTCCTTATGTAGTAATTAGACCATTTGAAATATTAGTGGACAAAGATGGACGTGCATTAAGTGTTTTTAATAGTTTATAATAAAGGTTAATTAAGTAATTTAAAAATTTAAGTTAAAATAAGAAAAATAAAACAAAGTATCATCTTTTTTTCTTCTTGTTTCAACCAAAAATAGGGAAAGGAAATACAATTTTCATCTCCTTCATTCGGTCATGCTATTATTGCTCAATTAGGTATGGTTTTTGTCCCATTTTTAATGATTTCTGCATTTTTGAGATCATTGCAGCTAGGTTTAGCTAGCTCGGGGACTATTTTGCAAAATTGTTAAGGATTTTAGACATTTCCATTGCTGAATACATGAGTATTTGATGTTTAATGATTGATTATGAATGTTTGATGATAATTATACAAGTTTGTTAAGTGATTTTTAGTAAAAACACAAATTAGGGATTAAATTATGAAATTTGGAAAATTTATTGTTAAAATGTAAAAAAAATGAAAAATATGGCCTGTTAGGGGCATAATAGTAATTTGGCTAGCATTGGTTAGTCTTAAATTGTATGAATTTGTATTCTAATGAATTAAGGACTAAATTGTAAAAGATGTGAAATATTAGGGGCAATTGTATAAAAATGTCTTACAGTGAATTTTGGACTAAATTCAATAGAGAGATGATTAAATAAGTTAATTTTGATTATATTTATGTAACAACTCAATTTAGACCCTAATCGGAATGGTGGTTTCGGGACCACGAATCCGAGTCTGAAAAATGTTTAAAAATTATTTTCTGTGTTTATTATGTGTGAATTTATATCTATGAAATTTTCGTGATTTAATTTTGTTGTTTGTGTGCCCAATTAAATAAAAGGACTTAATCGCGTAAAATGAAAATTTGGTGGTTAAATGTGAAAGTGCTTAATTTTTGTTTTCTTTGTTGGTGGAGGCATTTATAATGCAATTATACCATTGTGTTTTTAGGTGGATGGTAATGGGCATGTTATATATGGTTTCTTAATTAAATTATACAAAGGTAAAATAGTAAAACATGAAATAATATATGTATAATAAAACCTAAAAGTTTATAATATGGTTTTATATCATCATCTTCATGACTAAAACTTAAACAAAAGAAAAGAGAAAAGAAATTTTGGGTTCGGCTACTTCTCAAGCTTGATTAAGATCAAGAACTAAAGAAATCGGATTTGGATCGGGGAAAAACGAAAGTCGTCGACTAGCTGCCCTGTTCCGTTTTACATCGGCTGAGGTAAGTTTATAAGTAAATAGACGTGCCTAATTGTAGTTAAATGCTAAATATTTATGCTGGTATGCAATGTATGAATTTATACATGTAATTGTCGAATGTGTATAAGCTTGGTAACCATGATCAAGCATTCGTTTTGATTGAGTTACAACATCCGAAAGCCCCATATGAACATTAGGAATAGTTAGGATACATATGTCATGACATAGAATTTCGATATATGTGTGCGAGTAAGACCATGGCATTGATATGTGACTTTGACATATGTGTGTGAGTAAGACCCTGTCTGGGACAGTGACATCGATATGTGACTACATAAAAGACCATGTCTGGGATGTTGGCATTGTACGATATATGTGTGATTATCCTAGTGTCCTACCTAATTCCGAATGGTTTATCGGGCAACGAAAAATTGTGAATAAATGCGAAATATAAACTGAAAGACCAGGTATGGAATAGTCTGTTATCTATTGAAATAAGGTAAGTAAGCTATTTTATGTATGTTACAAGTTGTGTATGAAACTAATAATGATTATGTGCAAATGTGATATGTGAATCCGACTTTGAAGATAAGTAACTTAAGTTTTATTAAAGTGATCTTTAACTATGTGTATATACATATGTGTGACTGTGTATATTCGGCCAAATAAGAAATAGGTGTGCAAAATGTCATATTATGATTCTTGAGCTTATTTAAATGTATATATGTATGTGTGATTATATAGTGATATTTTGGCTTGAAAGTTGAATGACATTTGATTAATTAATTTAGGTGAGCATTCAGCCAAGGTAAAAAAAAATGGTGCATGGAAATGTATTATTTTATCTCATTTGTAGGTATAAGGTTAAGCATTGATAGTGGTAATTTAATTCAGTTAGCTTAAACAAGTTGAATATGTTATTAAGTTGTTTATTTACTTATGACTTTCTAAGCTGTGATAGCTTACCCTGTGTATTATGTTACTCTATTTTATAGATTTTGGAGTCAAGTTACAAGCTGAGGGACTGTCAGTCAAGTTCTTCACACTATCTACTGTTTTGGTACCTTATTAGCTAAACTTAAATTATGGCATGTATAGGCTAGAATATATTTTGAAAACGCTGAATGTTGGTTATGTATATAAGCCATGCAAAAATGGCTAAACCTTTATCTTTTAAATTCAGTTATGTTAAGTTTGATTTACGTTCACTTTGGTTTTTAGTTACGTGCCATGTATGTATAATGTTTTTATTAAGTATCATGTGTTTTGAAAAAATGGTTGCTTGTTATGTCTCAATTCGGTTTTATATACTCTTGATTAAATATTCATTAAGCTTGTTTGTTGGTAAATACTGTGTATGCTTTGTGGATAAATATGGCTGATTATTTGGTATGTATTTTATGTTAAATGTGGCCCTTGTTTTAGGTAAGTTGTATATATTATATACCTACTTCATTTATAGGTTCGGCTATGGTATAATGGAATTAAATGTATATGATTTCTTATTAGATTATTTAATATATTTGTATGAGTAAGCTTGGTTACTATGAAATGAGCTATGTCAAGAATGATAATATGTGATTAAAAGTTTAAGATATTCGATTAATGACTAACATTTTTGTTAATATGTAAGTAAATTTAGACATATTAACTAATATATGTAATAAGTGTACCTTTTAATGATGTGTGCTTAAAATAGTTAAGTTTACTAAGGTCAAATGCATAAGAAAATCTAATGATTAAATGGTATGTGTAGACATTAATGATTATTTACTTTTACAAAAGTATATAGAAATGCAAGACTATTGCCGTATCAATGCTTTAATTAGTATTAAGTGAAAGGCATGCAAGACTAATTTGCTTATGATCGAAGCCGTATAAGTAAGTGGTTTAAGATGTGAATTATGGCTTATTAAATTATAAGAATGTGTACATGATTTAGCGGCTATATACATAAGTACATAAGTGGTAATGGAAGTATGTTTAATCCTATTGGTAATAGAAAATGCTGTGCAATTAAATGCATTATATGTTGTTAGTAACAAGTTGAAATTTGTTGTGACCTGTATATGCAATGTGTAAATTGATGTATGTTCTGATATGTGAGTTGATTGTATTTTTATTTATAAATGAGTTTGACTTGAGTGATTATATATATTATTAAATGTTTTGAAATTGTGTTTTGATTGAAAATGCCTTGTAACCCTAATTCAGCGAGGGTTATGTGTTAGGGGTATTACATTTTATTGGTATCAGAGCTACGGTTTAGTCGATTCTAGGACTAACGTAGCGTGTGTGAGTTTAGCTATACTTGCCATAATTACATATTGCGATAGTGCGATGACTTCTGACATTTGAAATGTGTTTTCATATAGTAAATGGATCCCGACAGAGCTATAGCTGATGATGTCAAAAGTGTAGCGCCTGCTCCCACGCAAGGGACAGCACCGGTTGATTCTCGATCGATTTCGAGTAACCAGTAAGGAGAGGCTAGGCAAGCCATTTATCAAATGATGAATGACTGGTTTACTCAGTATATCTGGACTAACCCGGCTTCAGAACAACCTCCACCCCCGACTAATCCATCCTTAATACCTGTTGTACCTCAAGTAAGTGATCCGTTGAAATCGTATAAGCCACCTGTTAATAAAATAAAAAAATATGGGGCTGAAGAGTTTAAAGCTACTGATGATGATGATGCTGAGCGGGCTGAGTTCTGGCTTGATAATACTATCTGTGTGTTTGATGAGCTGTCTTGTACCCCAGATGAATGTTTGAAGTGTGCCATATCTTTGCTTTGAGATACAACATATCACTGGTGGAATACCCTAGTATCGGTGGTTCCGAGAGAGTGAGTGACCTAGGAGTTCTTCCAGACTAGGTTCCGTAAGAAATATATCAGCCAGAGATTTATTGATCAGAAGCGAAAAAAATTTCTGGAGCTGAAATAGGGCCGGATAACCGTGACAGAGTATGAGCGAAAATTTGTGAGACTCAGTTGGTATGCCGAAGAGTGTGTTTCTACCGAAGCTATAATGTGTAAAGGATTCGAAGATGGGCTGAATGAAGACATTAAACTGTTAGTTGGCATACTTGAGATAAAAGAGTTTGTAGTACTGGTTGAGCAAGCCTGCAAAGCTGATGAGCTCGAGAAAGAGAAGAGAAAAGCTGATTTTGAAGCTAGAGACTCGGGTAAGAGATCATTCTGTAAGTCAGTCTAGTTTACACCAAAGAAGTTTCGAGATTATTTTAGTCATTCTAGAGCCACTTTGGGTTACTCCAGACGGGATCAGAATAGACCACCTGCGAGCTCGAGAGCTACCTCAGTAGCTAGTGTGGGGAATGTCAGATCAAATCAACTCGAGTGTAAACACTGTGGTAAACGACATCCCAGAAATTGCAGATTGCATGATCGGGCCTGTTTTAAATGTGGATAGACAGATCATTATATTTGAGATTGCCCAGGATTGGCTGAAGAAAATCCAGTGCAGAACACGAGATCAAGTAATACTGCGGCTCGGGGGAGACCACTGAGAAATACGAGTAATGCGAATGGCAGTCAGAGAGGAATTAAAGATATAGCAGTCAAATCTGAGGCTCGTGCACCTGCCAGAGCCTATACTATTCGCGCGCGAGAGGAGGCTTCATCCCTAGATGTTATTACTAGTACATTCACTCTTTATGATACTAATGTAATTGCATTGATTGATCCTGGTTCTACTCATTCTTAAGTGTGTGAGACATTAGTATTTAGCAAGACTCTGCCTGTTGAGTCTACTGAGTTTGTGATTAGAGTGACAAACCCCTTGGGCTAGTGTGTTATGGTTGACAAAGTATGTAAGAATTGCCCCTTGATGGTTCGAGATTCGTGCTTTCCGACTGATTTGATGTTGCTGCCATTTAATGAGTTCGACATAATTTTGGGTATGGACTGGCTGACTTTGCATGATGCTATTGTAAACTGCAAAAAAAGACTATTAATTTACGGTGCCAGAATGATGAGGTTATCCGGATTGAATCTAATGACCTGAATGGGTTACCAGCTATAATCTCTTCAATGCTAGATCAGAAATATGTGAGAAAAGGGTGTGAAGTTTATTTTACATATGTGCTTGATAGTAAAGTGGCTAAAAGAAACATTGAATCAGTACCAGTTGTATGTGAGTATCCAGATGTATTTCCTGAAGAATTACCGGGTTTGCCACCTATTCGGAAGGCAGAGTTTGGTATTGAATTAATGCCTGGGACAACTCCGATATCCATAGCTCCGTACAGAATGACACCTACAGAATTAAAAGAATTGAAAGCTTAGTTGTAAGAGTTGACAAATAGATGTTTTGCGCGACCGAGTTTCTCTCCTTGGGGTGCACCAGTACTATTTGTGAAAAAGAAAGACAGAACCATGAGAATGTGCGTTGATTATAAACAACTTAACGACGTGACTATAAAGAATAAGTATCTGTTACCATGGATTGATGGTCTGTTTGATCAACTGAAAGGGGCTACAGTGTTTTCAAAGATAGATTTGAGGTCAGGCTACTATCAGTTGTGAGTTGAAGACTCAGACATGCCAAAGACTGCTTTTCAGACGAGGTATGGACACTATGAGTTTCTGGTTATGCCATTTGGACTTACTAATGCACCTGCTGTTTTCATGGATTTGATGAATCAGATCTTTAGACCGTATCTGGATCGGTTTGCGGTTGTGTTCATAGATGATATTTTGATCTATTCTAGAGATGAAATTGAACATGCTGAACATTTGAGACTTTTGTTACAGACTTTGTGAGATAAGCAATTATATCCGAAATTCAGTAAATGTGAGTTCTGGTTAAGTGAAGTCAGTTTTCTGGGTCATGTGGTCTCAGCATCAGGTATTCGGGTTGATTCGAGTAAAATTTTAGCTATACTTGATTAGAAACCTCTGAAGAATGTTTCAGAAGTCCGAAGCTTTCTAAGACTTACTGGTTATTATAGACGGTTCGTGAAAGGTTTCTCTATGATTGCAGCCCTGATGACGAAGTTATTACAGAAAGATGTTAAGTTCGGGTGGTCAGAAAAGTGCTAGAAAAGCTTTGATCAGTTGAAAGCCCTTCTAACCGAAGATCCAGTGTTAATTTAACCAGAATTGGGTAAAGAATTTGTTATCTATAGTGATGCATCTTTGAATGGGTTAGGCTGTGTTTTGATTCAGGAAGACAAAGTTATAGCGTATGCCTTGAGACAGTTGAAGCCACATGAAAGGAACTATCCGACACACGACTTGGAATTGGAAGCTATTGTATTTGCATTGAAGATATCGCGTCATTATCTGTTCGGTGAGAAATGTCATGTTTATTCTGATCATAAAAGTATGAAATACTTGATGACTCAGAAAGATCTGAATTTAAGACAATACTGATGGCTAGAATTGCTAAAAGACTATGAGCTTGTGATTGACTACCACCCGGGAAAGGCTAATGTTGTTGTTGATGCTTTAAACTGAAAATCACTATTTACTTTACGTACAATGAATGCACATATGGCTATGTCTAATGATGGTTAGGTGATAGCTGAATTGAAAGCAAGATCGTTCTTTATTCAACAAATTTGTGATGCCCAGAAGGTTGATAATGAGTTGATAGCAAAACGAGCTCAATGTGATAAATATTGATTCAGAGTTTTGAGTTGATGCTGATGACTGTTTGAGATTTCGAAACCGAATATGTGTCCCGAGAAATTCAGAGTTGATTTAGGTGATTTTGAATAAGGCTCACAACAATCGGTTATTTGTTTACCCAAGTGGTACGAAGATGTATAATGATCTGAAACAACTTTATTGGTGGCATGGTATGAAACGAGACATTTCTGACTTTGTTTCAAAATGTTTAATCTGTCAACAAGTAAAAGCAGAGCATCAGGTACCTTCTAGATTACTTCAGCCGATTATGATACCTGAGTGGAAATAGGACAGAGTTACTATGAATTTTGTATCTGGTTTACCGTTGACACCGAGCAAGAAAGATGCAATTTGGGTTGTCATGGATAGATTAACTAAGTTGGCTCATTTGTTCCGATACGTACAGACTACTCACTTGGTAAGCTCGCTAAAATATATATTTATCAGATTGTGAGATTACATGGTGTGCCTATATCTATTATTTCGGATAGAGATCCGAGATTTACATTACGGTTTTGGAAGAAACTGTAAGATGCATTAGGTACAAAGTTACATTTCAGCACTACTTTTCATCCACAAACAGATGGTCAGTCTGAATGAATGATTCAGATACTTGAAAATATGTTGAGATGTTGCATTCTCGAGTTCGAAGATACATGGGAACGATACCTACCTCTGATTGAATTTGCGTATAATAACAGCTTTCAATCGAGTATCAAAATGGCACCTTTTGAGGCTTTGTATGGTTTTAAATGTCGTACACCATTGTACTGGACTGAGCTTAGTGACGGAGTTGACTTGATCGGAGAAACTGAGTAGAAAGTGAAAGTAATTCGTGAAAGTCTGAAAGCAGCACCGGATCGTCAGAAATCTTATGCGGACTTGAAACGTAAGGATATAGAGTTTCAGATCAGAGATAAAGTTTTCTTGAAAATCTCACCATGGAAGAAAATACTCAGATTTGGTCGTAAAGGCAATTTGAGTCCTAGATTTATTGGGCCATATGAGATTATAGAGCGTATCGAACCGGTTGCTTACAGACTACTGTTGCCATCTGAGTTAGAAAGATTCACAATGTATTCCATGTTTCGATGCTTCGTAGATATCGATCAGACCCTTCACATGTGATTAGTCTGGCTGAGGTTGAGATCAAGCCTGATATGACGTACGAGGAAGAACCGATTCGTATTCTGGCCCGTGAGATTAAAGAGATGCAAAATAAGAATATTCCTTTAGTTAAAGTACTGTGGCATAAACATGGAGTTGAGGAAGCAACGTAGGAACCAAAGGATGCAATGAGAGAACGTTATCCGAACCTATTCACCGGTAAGATTTTTGGGGACGAAAATCCCTAAGGGGGGAGAGTTGCAATAGCTAGATTTAGACCCTAATCGGAACGATGGTTTTGGGACCATGAATTCGTGTCCAAAAAATATTTAAAAATTATTTTCTATGTTTATTATGTGTGAGTTTATATCTGTGAAATTTTCATGATTTAATTTTTTTGTTTGAGTGCCCGATTTAATAAAAGGACTTAATCGCGTAAAATAAAAATTTGGTGGTTAAATGTGAAAGTGTTTCATTGTTGTTTTCTTTGTTAGTGGAGGCATTTATAATGCAATTATACCATTGTGTTTTTAGGTGGACGGTAATGGGCAGGTTATATATGGTTTTTTAATTAAATTATACAAGGGTAAAATAGTAAAACATGAAATAATATATGTATAATAAAACGTAAAAGTTTATAATATGGTTTTATATCATCATCTTCATGACCAAAACTTAAACAAAGAAAAGAGAAAAGAAAGTTAGGGTTCGGCTACTTATCAAGCTTGATTAAGATCAAGAATTAAAGAAATCGAACTTGGGTCGGAGAAAAACGAAAGTCGTCGACTAGCTGCCCTGTTCCGTTTTACATCGGCCGAGGTAAGTTTATAAGCAAATAGACATGCCTAATTGTAGTTAAATACTAAATATATATGCTGGTATGCAATGTATGAATTTATACATGTAATTGTTGCATGTGTATAAGCTTGGTAACCATGTTCAAGCATTCGTTTCGATCGAGTTACGACATCCGAAAGTCCCGTATGAACCTTAGGAATAGTTAGGATACGTATGTCATGACATAGAATTCCGATATATGTGTGCTAGTAAGACCATGGCATCGATATGTGACTCCGATATATGTGTGCGAGTAAGACCTTGTCTGAGACAGTGGCATCGATATGTGATTACATGTAAGACCACGTCTG
Organism: Gossypium hirsutum; assembly: GCF_007990345.1. NCBI lineage: Eukaryota > Viridiplantae > Streptophyta > Magnoliopsida > Malvales > Malvaceae > Gossypium > Gossypium hirsutum. The sequence continues at coordinate 43,997,688 of NC_053424.1, forward strand.
GGACGTTGGCATTGTATGATATATGTGTGATTATCCAAATGTCCTACCCAATTCTGAATGGTTCATCTATTGAAATACGAAATATAAACTAAAAGACCAAGTATGAAATAATCTGTTATCTATTGAAATATGGTAAGTAAGCTATTTTATGTATGTTACAAGTTGTGTGTGAAACTAATAATGAATATGTGCGAATATGGTATGTGAATCCGACCTTAAAGATAAGTAACTTAAGTTTTATTAAAGTGATTTTTAACTATGTGTATATAAATATGTGTGACTGTGCATATTCGGCCAAATAAGAAATATGTATGCAAAATGTCATATTATGATTCTTGAGCTTATTTAAATGTAAATACGTATGTGTGATTATATAGTGATATTTTGGCTAGAAAGTTGAATGACATTTGATTAATTAATTTCAGTGAGCATTCGGCCAAGGTAAAAAAAAATGGTGCATGGAAATGTATTATTTTATCTCATTTGTAGGTATAAGGTTAAACATTGATAATGATAATTTAATTCAGTTAGCTTAAAAAAGTTGAATATGTTATTAAGTTGCTTATTTGCTTATGACTTACTAAGCTATGATAGCTTATCCTGTGTATTATGTTACTCTATTTTATAGATTTTGGAGTCAAGTTACAAGTGTAAGAGTATGCCCAAAGATCAATCACGAGATGGCTGTAATAACATACTTGATTTATCATGTTTATTGATATAAGGCGTTGCCATTATTATTTCAGTTTCTTTTCTGTGTACATAAATAAACTGTTTTATAATAATGTCCTGAGAATAATATGATTATTCTTAAAAGATCTTTAGTCAAGTATTATTGTTGGCTAGGACAACATTAATGCATTAAGACTAACATGTAGTTGATTGATGATAAAGAGTTGTCATTGATATGGAGTGTCAAAATCAATGCATGAATATGTGTGTTAGAGAACAACATATTGGACTGACCTGCTATGAGTATGTTTCTTGGATTATTATGTAATTGTCACAACATTACTCATAGTGATTAATATGTATATGATCCTCATACTTGAGATCATCATTATCCCAACATCGTGAGTTGTATATTTTGATATAGTCAAACGAACATCATAACTGGTTGTTCTATAAAGACTGATGTTGGATATACCACAATCTATGTAGAGGGATATGGTTGATCAATATTGGATAAGTCCCTCCTACATAATGGGAGTAATATCTTAGGCCACTTGATTGAGTGAGACTAGAAATGCATGGCCATGCTCAAATAAGTTGATATGAGATGTCATACTTATTTGTGTATCATAGTTCACTTAAGGTATCAAGAAACATGGGATGGACTATTAAAATGTGACTATTCCATGGCTTGTGTCCATTCCAAAGATATAGGACTTAAGGATTAATGCATGAAAGGTTAATCACAAAAGGTTATATCGAATCATGACTTCTCGTAACTTAGGTAGCAATGATGCATTGCTAGATGCCACTCATTGTTTGTAACATTAGAATCGTTCTAATATTACTGCTAACGTTACAAGAACCTATAGGGTCACACCCTATGGTTGAAATGAACGGAGTAAAACATAGTTGGTATTGTATTCTGATTGTCAGATGAATTAAATTAATTATAGAATTAATTTAATTGGGCAATCAAATTGTTGAACATACTATACGTACAAGGATGTTGTACACATAATCAGAACATAATTTCATTAGTATATGAATTTGGTTCGTATATAAGTTTAAATAAATATAGTTTACTGAAATCTTTATTATAATTAATGTAATTATAATTTTCGGTTAAACATTATTATATTTATTTTAATGACGACTATTATGTTCAGATTAATTTTAATGAATTAATATTCATTAAAGAAAAAAAAGATATACCAATTAAAAGGGTGTTATATATGGCAAGGGTAAAAACCCTAAAGAAATAATATATAAATAAGCCCAAAACTATGCTAAAGGGTCTAGCAGCCGTCAAGCATAAAAATCACTGAAATAGTTTCTGAGATTTTTCTACCGTTCATTGTCAACTGGGTGGACTACGTAGAGGCCGACATCGGAAAGGTTACGGCTTGGTTCGATAGTGGTTCAGGATTCCTGTTGCCTAGGCATTGCTGTCTACTCAGATTGAATTTTCGATAATTTCGAAACCTTTTATCACCCCAATACGTTCCTTACACATGGATCCATGGTTTGGATTGCCGGAATATCTTTAATTATTTTCTTTTTCCACTACGCCTTGGAGGCACCGGCGTTCCAAGAACAAGCTCAGGGACTGTTAGCCAAGTTCATCACACTATCTACTATTTTGGTACCTTATTAGCTAAACTTAAATTATGGCATGTATAGGCTGGAATATATTTTGAAAATGTTGAATGTTGGTTATGTATATAAGCCATGCGAAAATGGCTAAACTTTTATCTTTCAAATTCTGTTATGTTAAGTTCGGTTTACGTTCACTTTGGTTTATAGTTACATGCCATGTATGTATAATGTTTTCGTTAAGTATCATGTGTTTTGAAAAAATGGTTGCTTGTTATGTCTCAATTCAGTTTTATATGCTCTTGATTAAATATTCATTGAGCTTGATTGTTGGTAAATACTGTGTATGCTTAGTGGATAAATATGGTTGATTATTTGGTATGTATTTTATGTTAAATGTGGCCCTTTTTTTAGGTAAGTTGTATATATTATATATGTACTTCATTTACAGGTTCGGCTATGGTATAATGGAATTAAACGTATATGATTGCTTATTAGATTATTTAATATATTTTTATCCGTAAGCTTGGTTACTATGAAATTGTTGTATGAGCTAGGTCAAGAATGATAATATGGGTTCGGCTATGGTATAATGGAATTAAACGTATATGATTGCTTATTAGATTATTTAATATATTTGTATGCGTAAGCTTGGTTACTTGAAATTGCTGTATGAGCTAGGTCAAGAATGATAATATGTGATTAAAAGTTTAAGATCTTCAAATAATGACTAACATTTTTGTTAATATGTAAGTACATTTAGACATATTAACTAATATATGTAATAAGTGTACCTTTTAATGATTTGTGCTTAAAATAGCTAAGTTTACTAAGGTCAAATGCATAAAAAAAATCTAATGATTAACTGGTATGTGTTGACATTAATGATTATTTACTTTTAATAAAGTATATAAAAATGCAAGACTATTACCGTATGAATGCTTTAATTAGTTTAAGTGAAAGGCATGCAAGACTAATTTTCTTATGATCGAAGCCGTATAAGTAAGTGGTTTAAGATGTGAATTATGGCTTATTAAATTATAAGAATGTGTACATGATTTATCGGCTATCAAGAATGTGTACATGATTTATCGGCTATATGCATAAGTACATAAGTGGTAATGGAAGTATGTTTAACCCTGTTGGTAATAGAAATTGCTGTGCAATTAAATGCATTATATGCTGTTAGTAACAAGTTGAAATTTGTTGTGACCTGTATATGCACGGTGTAAATCGATGTATGTTCTGAAATGTGAGTTGATTGTATTTTTATTTATAAATGAGTTTGACTTGAGTGATTATATATATTATTAAATGTTTTGACATTGCATTTTTGATCGGAAATACCTCGTAACACTAATCTGGCAACGGTTATGGATTAGAGGTGTTACAATTTAGATCAAAAAAGGCAAAATACGGACTTAGATCGGGGAAGGAACAAAGTTACGAAATCATTGACTTGTTTTGCTGTTTTAGCATCCGAGGTAAGTCTGTATGTAATAAGTTTCGCTATAAATGTACTTTCAATGCTCTGATATTGCATAAACTATGATTACGAGACTACGGACATGTACGAAATGATTCAACGATGATTCGGTATTTGAAATCCCGGTTGAACCTTAGGAATAGATTTGGATACTAGTGACATGACATATAGAGGATTATTGTGATTATGTGATTTGGCTGCTGGTCCTGTACGTCCCACCGGTGGCTGAGTATACCAGTATGCGTTGCGGTTACTTGACAGCTTGTGTGAGCACAACCTTGTAGCTACTTCTTGACCCACAGCTTGTGTGAGCAGGCCCGTTGATAGCTCTAGTCTGAGCAGTATATATGATATGCGTGTAACAGCCCAATTTAGGGCCTAGTCGGAACAGTGGTCTCGAGACCACAAATTTGAAGTTGGGAAAATTAATTTATTATAATTATGAGATTATAGCATGATTATTTTAGTGTTTGAAAAATTTGACGAGTAAATCTTAACGATTGTGAGCCCAATTGCGAAAAATGACTAAATCGCATAAAGTGCAAAAGTCATAATTTGATAGCTAAAGGTGTTATTTTATTAAAGAACCAAAAATTGGGGGTCTTTGTGGGCAAATAGGCCCTTAATTGATGGCATAGATGGCCATGAGACATAGAGGAGACAAATTTTAAAAGTAGGTAGAAATTTGGTAGCTATTTTGACCAAAAAGAAACAAAATAGAAAAAAAGTTGTCAATTTCTTTTCTTCTCATCTCTTTCCACTAAAATTTTCAGCCATGAAAGGGGGTTTGAAAGCTTAAATTTTGCAACAGCTTATTCCTCTCAGAAGTAAGTGATTTTAATGAGTTTTCTTTAAGATTTTCACATTTTTAAGACCCTTGAAGCATGAGATTTCAAATAAGGGTGATATCTTGCAAAAAGGTCAAGATTTTGGGATTTTTCCATGGATGTAATTGTGATAGATGCTAAGATTTTATGGAGGAATATGAGTCCTAGTTGTGTTATAAGCAACTTTTGAAAAAGGTGTTAGCTTGAGAACACCTAAAGGAACCATTTTGCATAAGTTGCAAAATAAGTAATAAGTGTATGAAATAGTAAGAATTTGGGGTTTCTAGAGTTTAGCTAGGCTTGAAATATGAATAAATTCGATAAAAATCAATTTTTGAATATAGGGGTAAAATGGTCATTTTGCCAAGGCCTAGGGGCAAAATGGTCGTTTTACCAAAGATGTAAAATTACGAATGCCTATTTTTAATTAATGACTAAATGAGTACATTTTTGCTATTCTATATCAAGATTTACCAAAATCGAGCCTAGACCGGGGCAAAGCCAAGCAATCCGATTAAGCCGTCTAGTCAAGTACTTTTTGCAAACAGAGGTAAGTTGTATGTAAATAATACAACTATATTGTTAAATGAATGTATCCGATTGTTATTGATTTTGATATAGCATGAATTTCTAGATTTTGAATTGAGTATGCATATTTATGATTGAGAAAGTAGAAAGATCTAGTGAGAACCCTAGGAAACAAACCGGATGTTCATGCCATAACATTAGGTTATGTGAGAGCCAGTGTAAGACCATGTCTGAGACATGGTATCAGCATTGAGACGAGGCCTAGTGTAAGACATGTCTAGGACAAGCATCAGCCACATTACGATAGCCAGTGTAAGACCATGTCTGGGACATGGCATCGGCGTAAAGATGAGTACTAGTGTAAGACATGTCTGGGGACATGGCATCGGCGTAAAGATGAGTACTAGTGTAAGACATGTCTGGGACATGCATTCACCTCAATGATGGTAGCCATTGTAAAATGTGTTTGGGACATGCATCGAATAAACTTCGTGCTAGTGTAAGACATGTCTGGGACATGCATCAGCACTTATACACGAGAGATAGTGTAAGACCATGTCTAGGACATGGCATCGGCCTTGATGAAGATAGCCAGTGTAAGACCATGTCTGGGACATGGCATCGGCAACTTAACCCATGTTTGAGGCTTATAGAATATCCGGTAGTATTTCCAAAAGGTTCAACTTTAAGAGTTAAGAGAGAGATTTAATAAGGAAAGCATGATAATGTTTTGAGTGTTACAGGTACCTATTTTGGTATACACGTGTAATGATCTCAATTAGAAAATGTGACTTGAGTGGACAGTAATGAGTAATTCAAGTTATGCTTACCTTTGAGCTATGAGCATGATGATAAATGGTGAAACTGTTGTTGTATATTTATTTATATGCAACTTACAAAGCTTTATGCTTACTTTCTTTCCCTTCTCTTTTCTTTCAATACTGCCAAATTTCTCAAGGATCCCTTGAAGTCAGAGATATTGATCACACTATCTGCCGTAATACTCGGTATAGTTGGATTTATATTTTTGATTATGGCATGTATAGGGCTAGACTAGGAAGTTGTATTATTGAGAAATTGTTTATGTATATTGGCTTAAGATAAAAGCCCTTCATTTTGTATTAAGCCTAGATAATGGCTATTATTTATTTTGGTAAATGTATATGATGTTCATTCTATGAATGAATTGATGTCTTTTGGGATGGAATTAGTATATTGAAATGATCTTGCGTAGGTTGTGCAAAATGGCTTGGAAGATAGCCTAGTTTGTCCACATGGGCAAGACACACGGGCGTGTGTCTAGGTCGTGTGTGACACACGGTTCACCCCCATGGGTGTGTGTTATGGTCGTGCATCCCCTGCACTTAAACTTTTAAGTTAGTATTGTCCATGGGTAGGCCACACGAGCGTGTGCCATAGTCGTGTCTATAAGTCAGTGTTGTCCATGGGTAGGCTACACAAGCGTGTGTCATGGCCGTGCCCTAAAGTCAATGTTGCACACGGGCTAAGGGCATAGGCGTGTCTCGAGTCACACGGGCGTGTGGAAGCCTAAGGCATGAACTTTTCCAAGTTTTTCTTAAGTTCTCAGCTTAAACTTAAATCATCTCGAATGTATGTTTTGGGTCTCGTAAGTCCTATTAAGGGACAGATTGAGTATGAAATGAAATGTTTTAAATTGATAAAATTTTTATGGCCCAGTTTTACATGCGTATGCTTGAGTGAAGTCTGGTGACACCTAGAACCCTGTCCCGGTGTTGGATATGAGAGGGGGGTGTTGCATTTAATAGTATCAGAGCATGGTTTAGTTGGTTCTAGGACTAACCTAGTTAAAGTACGAGTCTAGCCATACATGCCATAAATATATATTGATAGTGTGACGATTCCTGACAACCATAAATTGTGTTTTTATATAGTAATGGATCCTGATAGAACCACGGTGGATGATGTGGAAAGTAATGTGCCGGCTCCCGCAGAAGGGACCGTGCTAGTAGAGAGTGAGCACGTAAGTATGGGCCAAGGCAAGGGGCTAGGGAAGCCTCCCTCTAAATGATGGATGCTTGGTATACGGAATTCGTTTGTGTGAACCCGAACACTCCACCTCCGCCACCTCTTTCGATTCCTCAGTATGCCCCGGTGGCTTCGCAAGGTGCGGACATGTTCAGGAGAGAGAAGTCCCTGGTAGACAAGATTCGAAAGCAATGGGCCGAGGAATTTTCAGCTAGTGTAGATGATGACCCGGAGAGAGCGGAGTTTTGGCTAGAAAATACCACGAGGGTATTCGATGAGCTATCATGCACACCTGATGAGTGCGTGAAGTGTGCCGTGTCACTCCTTCGAGGCTCGGCTTATCAGTGGTGGAACACTCTCGTGTCTGTTGTACTGAGAGAGGATCACTTGGGAATTCTTCCAATAAGAGTTTCGAAAGAAGTATATTAGCCAGAGGTTCTTAGATCAAAAAAGGAAGGAATTTCTAGAGTTGAAGCAAGGTAGTAAGACTGTGACGGAGTATGAGCATGAATTTGTGAAGCTCAGCAAATATGCATGAGAATGCGTATCCATTGAAGCTACTATGTGTAAGAGATTTGAGGATGGCCTCAATGAAGACATTCGAGTGTTTGTGGGCATCTTAGAGTTAAGAGAATTTGTGGTGCTCGTTGAGAGAGCATGTAAAGCGAAAGAGCTGGTGAAGGAGAAGAGGAAGGCGGCCAATGAGTCGCGAGATTTAAAGAGAAGACAGATGGGGAAGACGCATCAGTCCTCCTCCAAGAGGTCGAAAGAATTTATTACCCGATCGAACGCTTCGGTGGGATACTCGAGGAGGAACAAGAATCATCAGAATATAACGTCTAAAGCCCAGACTACTTCGATCGCTAGTGTTGGTAGTACTCGACCAGATAGGCAAGAGTGTCCACAATGTGGGAGACGCCACTTAGGCGAATGCCGAGTAAATGAGAGGGGTTGTTTCAAGCGTAGATCATTAGACCACTTTATTGGCGATTGCCCTGAGATGGAAGAGAGAGAGAGAGAGAGAGAGAGAGGAAGCAAGAAATGAAGGCAAGCAGTGCTCCCTTAAGGAGGAGACCACAAAAGAATTCCGGTAGTGGGGCTAACAGTAGAGGCATGACTAAAGATACGGTGGCAAAGTCCGATGGTAGAGTGCCTGCGAGGACTTATGCTATTCATGCCCGTGAGGAGGCAGAGTCTTCTGACGTGATTACGGGTACTTTTTCTATTCATGATATTTATGTTGTTACTTTGATTGATCCGGGGTCTACCCACTTCTATATTTGTATAGAACTGATTCCTCAAACGAGCATGATAGTGGAGTCTACTAAATTTGTAATAAGAGTGTCCAATCCCTTGGGTAGATATGTTCTAGTTGACCAAGTATGTAGGAATTGTCCTTTGACAATTAGGGGTCATTGTTTCCCGGTAAATTTAATGTTATTACAGTTCAATGAGTTCGGCGTAATCCTCGGGATGGATTGGTTGACTTTTTATAGTGTTATAGTGGACTGTGGGAAGAAAATTATTTAGTTAAAGTGTGAAGATGGGAATATTCTTCGGGTTGGACTAGGTGACTTGAATAAATCGCCTGTGATAATATCGTCTCTGAACACTGAAAAATATTTAAGAAAAAAAATATGAGGCTTATCTAGCTTTTGTGCTGAATATTCAAGTGTCTGAGTCGAAGATTGAGTCAGTACCAGTGGTTTGTGAGTTTATAGATGTTTTTTCCGGAAGAGTTGCCCAGATTACCTCCAGAAAGAGAAGTTGAGTTTGGTATCAAATTAGTTCCTGGCACAACGCCAATCTCGATTGCACCGTATAGAATAGCCCCCACTGAGTTGAAAGAGTAGAAAGAGTTGAAAGTGCAGTTGCAAGAGTTAATAGACAAGGGTTTTGCTAAATCGAGTTATTCACCATGGGGTGCTCCAGTACTTTTTGTGAAAAAGAAAGACGGGTCGAAGAGGTTATGTATCGACTATAGGCAACTTAACAAAGTAACAGTGAAGAATAGGTATCCCTTGCCGAGGATTGATGATCTCTTCGATCAACTGATAGGAGCCACTGTATTTTCTAAAATAGATTTGAGGTTGGGTTGCTACCAGTTAAGAGTCAAGGAACAAGATGTACTGAAGACTACTTTTTGGATAAGATATGGGCATTACGAGTTTCTTGTTATGCCTTTTGGATTGAAAAATGCCCCAGCGGTATTTATGGACTTGATGAACCGCATCTTCCGACCGTATTTGGAGAGGTTCGTTGTCGTTTTTATTGATGACATCTTGGTTTATTCACGTAACGAGAGTGAGCACGCGGAGCATTTCAGAACTGTGTTACAGACCTTGAGGGATAAGCAACTCTATGCCAAGTTTAGTAAGAGCGAATTTTGGCTCAGCGAAGTCGGATTTCTAGGGCACGTTGTGTCGGGTGACAGAATCAGAGTTGACCCAAATAAAGTCTCAACTATTGTAGAATGGAAACCGCTGAGGAATGTAACAGAGGTTCGTAGTTTTCTGGGGCTAGCGGGATACTATAGACGATTTGTAAACGGATTCTCTATGATAGCTACACAGATAACAAGGCTTGTACAGAAAGATGTCAAATTTGAATGGATAGTAGAATGCCAACAGAGTTTCGAGAAATTAAAGGCTTTGTTGACCGAAGCCCTAATTTTAGTGCAACCGGAGTCGGGTAAAAAATTTGTAATTTTTAGTGACGCCTCCCTAAACGGTTTAGGGTGTGTGCTCATGCAAGAAGGCAAGGTTATAGCCTATGCCTCGAGGCAGCTAAAACCTCACGAGAGAAATTATCCGACCCATGATTTAAAGCTGGCAGCTGTGGTGTTCGCACTGAAGATTTGGCGACACCATTTGTATGGTGAGAGATGCCGAGTTTTTATCGATCACAAGAGTCTAAAGTATCTGATGACTCAGAAAGAGTTGAATTTGAGGCAACAACGATGGTTAGAGCTAATAAAAGATTATGAGTTGATTATCGACTATCATCCGAGAAAGGAAAACGTAGTCGCTGACGCTTTGAGTAGGAAGTCATTGTTTGCCTTGAGCGACATGAACGTTCAGTTGACTATATCTAGTGATGGATCGGTCCTAGCGGAGTTGAGGGCCAGACTGACTTTTCTTCATGAAATTCGTGAAGCTCAGAAAGATGACGAGAAACTACAAGCTAAGAGAACTCAGTGTGAATCAGAGATTGAGTCAGATGTTCGTATTAGTACTGATGGTTGTATAATGTTCAAAGATAGAGTTTGTGTACCCAAAGATAGTGAGCTCATTCAGAAGATTTTGCGAGAGGTACACAGTGTTTGTTCGTCTGTCCACCCGGGTAGCGTGAAAATGTATAACGACTTGAAGAAAATGTATTGGTGGTCGGGAATGAAAAGAGACATTTCAGAGTTTGTCTCCAAGTGTTTATTGTGTCAGCAAGTAAAGGCTGAACACCAAGTGCCTTCTGGGTTACTCCAGCCTATTATGGTTCCCGAATGGAAGTGGGATTAGATCACCATGGATTTTGTAACGGGTTTGCCACTAACCCCGAAAAAGAAAGATGCAGTATGGGTTACTGTCGATAAACTCACTAAGGCTTAGTTTGGATGGGCGGTGTGTTTACCTCCGGTGAGGTTAAAAATAGCGGTGGCAGTGAGATTGGTTATTGTAGCGGTGAGAATTGATACTGTAGCAGTGAGATTAGAAACAACGGTAGAGTGTGTGTTTGGATTCAAACGCAGCTGTAGCGGTGAGGTGAAAATAAAAAATGACTATTAAGGACATCAGATTAGAATTGATATATAATAGAAGTTTTTAAATTATTTTACTTATATAAAATTATTAAAATATGTGAATTTATAAATTCATTTAATAAAATATTAAAATGTATCTTCTAATATTTTATTATAAATATTTTAATGAATTATATAATCAATTTAAATTATTTATTAGATAAAATGATAATAATTTTTAATTTTTTATAGTTAAATATTCTTTTATAACAATGACAAATATTATTTTCGCAAATAGTAACATTGTACTTGGATCAAATTTTGAAGTATCTAAACAAATGATTTTCAATAAAAAAAATATATAGTAACATAAGACATAACAAGTTTCATTATTACTAGAAATTAGGTTATGATACAAAATTGTTTTTACAAATATTGATTCATTATACTATTTGCAATGGTTTCCCTTAACATTGCAATTTCAAGGTCACTTTCACTGTTAGAAGAACTCGATTCACCTCTATCAAAATGGCCTGAAGAGATTGGCATGTCAGGTATATTCTCAAATTGTCGAAAATCCTCATCATTTGACCAAGCATGTCTTCGAATGTAATTATGCAAAACCACTGTTGCAATAACTATTAAAACTTGCTTGTCGAATGAATAGCTTGGAATATCTCTTAATATTGGCCATTTTTTTTCCACACTCCAAATGTTCTTTCAATCACAGAGCGTAACAAAGAATGGGCATGATTAAAAATTTCTTTTTTTCCAGATGCTCGATGATTACCTCGATGAAAGTCAGGTAAATGATATCGTTCCCCCCTTTATGGACCTAGAAAACCTGCCATTTGTGGATATCCTGAATCCACAAGATAATATTTTCCGATAAAAAAGTAAAACATAATATCAAGTTTAAAACTAAATTAAAAATTTTAATATTGCTTTTTATGTAAAGATTAATTAAAAAAAATTAAAGTTCAACCTGGTGGAGGGTGTGGAAACTTTAACTCTTGTTTTCTAAGTGCTTGCAAAAAAATTCTATTGTCATGTACTGTTCCTTCCCAACCAGGAAATGCAAAAATAAAGCACATGTTGAAGTCACAAACTGCCGTAATATTTTGAGTTGGTTCACCTTGCCGTCCGATATAAGGTATTTGACAAGAAGGTGAAATGCATGCTTTTATGTGTGTTCCATCTATGGCCCCAATACAATCCTTTAAAATAAATACAAGTAATGAGATAAAAGTTAGAAATAATTTATATTTTAAAAATATAAAGATTGTGTAAATTTTACCTTAAAGTGAGGTCGATATCTTGTATCATGTCGAATATGGTTCGGTACTTCCTCAAATTCACCTTCAGTGGGTTTAATCGTGTCTATTCCCATTCGAGCAAATATATGTAACATATCAGTAAAAATTCGACTAACAGTTTCCTCAGATCGTTGAAATCGCTCTGCTGCATTTGAATTTGATTCTCTATATCCAAGAATATACAATGATAATGCTAGCTTCTCCATCACAAATACCTTCTCATACTTTAAGCCATAATTTGTTTGTAAATCATGCAACAAGCTGTGAAATATATTTTTTGGCATCCTAAAACTATTCATACAACGATCATCATGCCCATTTAATACTTCTTCCAACCACATTTGACCTTTATAATTTGAATACATACACGGTTGCTTAGTGAAATAAGTTTCATTGTGTAGCAATACACTGCTTAACACTTGTTCTTCCTCTTCATGATAATTGTTGTGCTCAACTTGTGTAACAATTGTGGCTATTCTTTGTTGAGCTTCTTCACTTAATTCAGGGGTATCATAATTCATATAAAAACTATTATACATATTGTTATATTCATCCATAACCTGAAAAAGTAATCAAATGAAAATAAATTAATAACTTGTGACATTCTATACAACATAAAAAATCGAATAAAAGCATAGCTAAAAATACCAAACATAAAAAATATCTTAAGGTTTACTTATAAAAAGGTAGATCATACATTAGTTTTGCATATAAAAAAGTAGATCATACATTAGGTTCACATATAAAAAAGTAGATCATACATTAGTTTTGCATATGAAAAAGTAGATCATACATTAGTTTTACATATAAAAAAGTAGCATAGTTATATTACAATAATAATTCTAAGGAGCTTATAATGGAGGTGGTGGATGGTATGGTTGGAAGGGAAATGAGGATGTTGCTACCAAGGATGAAAACGATGCAATTGGATTTTGTTCAGCATACTCACGTCGAAGCCCCCAAACCGTAACATCTGGATCTAAGTTCAAAAACACTTCTCGTTTCACCAGTATTTGGAACATTTTGATGGAAAAATAGTACAGTTCATCTTTTTTTGGAATTTCATCTCCCAAATCATGCAAAGCATCCATTGCATTTGAAATAGTATATTGAGAGTGAGGAAAAATAATTTCATTCACTAGCTTCCTTGGACTAGACATAGTCTCACATGATTTCTCAATATGAGTAGCTAATGAATTTCTTGATGATTTTCTACTTGAACTTGATTTTTTTCCTTTACCGTGTACAACCCCATGTGTTTCCTTTCTTCGATTAGGAGTTTCATGAGAAGGATTTGATGGTACCTCATTAGGAGGGATACCTTCATTCTCATTACTATTTTCATCTGAATCACCAAATCCCTCATTAGGTGTATCATCTCCCATAGGAACCCCACTTGGAAGAACGCCAGGCGAAGGTGCCCATGCATTCTCTCCGGTGGCTACAATGCCACCAAACATTTGCCACATTAAATCATTCAATCCTGGTTCAATTCCTTTCTTCTTTAAAATCAGGATTTTCCTACATAACATGTAAAATGTTAAATGTTATAATCAAATTTTTATATTTGTAAATTATTAATTTCAATAAACTTTATGCATTAAAATAATGATAAAGTTAACACTAACCTGTATTTTTTTAGCCCACCATTCTTTGGTAGCGTCGATCGTCTTTTTAGATGGACACCATCCAATACCTGTAGATTCCTTAAACAACTCCCTCCATAACCTCCACTCCTTTTTTAATGTATCCCACTTATTTTTAAATTGAGGTTTTCCATAATTTTTTTATGTTTTTGCTTGAAAAAGAGCAACGACATTTTCCCATCCTTTTGAGTTTAGATGAGTTGTCGGCCTATTACCAGAATTGACTTTATTCACGCAAAGTTCACAAAATATCAACGTCAGCTCATCATCCCAAATCATCATCCCAAACAGCTTTTGTTGCTAAGGTACTATCTCCCTCAACAAATTTTCGTGTCTTTACCATCTATTATTATTATTTTGATTTTAAATGTCAACCGACATAAAACCATAAATATTTAATTAGATATAATAATATAGTTTCATAAAAAAAATTAAGAATAACACATCACAAAAAGATGAAAGCCATTAGATGAACAGTAAAGAAAAAATTCTCAAAGATTCATGGTAAACAATAATGAGGATATAGAAAGGATAATTGATTATCCTATGCTTCATAAAATTAAACAAAGACTAATTGAACTACATAACTGGTTTTGGAAATAAATTTTAGACTTAATATATCATTTGGTACCTAAGTTTGAGTCTTTTTTAATGTAGCAGTACCAGCTTTTTAGTATGTAACTCAAGTTTTAGGGTTAAATTGATAAAAATTAATTGCAAATATTATTAGATTTAAAATTTCATATTTTTTAATAAAATAAATTTAATATTAATTGTGAATTTATTTAATTGTGTGTACTTGTTAAATACAATTTGGATTTGATAAAAGTTAATAGCTAATATTATTATTAATTATGAATTTTCATCAAATCAATTCTAAAACTCAAATTAAACATTAAATTGTTAAAACTGATCCCTTTTGGTATCAAAATATACAACTTTTGCCAAATACATGTACCGCATTAAAAAAAATAACACAAACACCACATTAAAAAATTGTGAAATTCAAATACCAAATAATACATTACACCTAAATTTCAATAGTAATCCAACCAAATAAAGAAGATAATAAATACCTTACTTGGAGGGGAAAAAATGATGTTTTAATTTAAAATAATTTCTAGCTCTATTATCCATAATGTGTACAATAAACCATGCTTATGTCAATTCCACACACATTGGCTAAGAGACGTGTTAATATGTTAGGTAGAGCTGGTTAAAAATTTGAGTATAAACTTAAATCATATTGTAAATAATTAATTCAAATCAATTTCAAGTCTGATCAAAACTACGTATTATTTTTCAATTTTTTTCAACTATCTCACCGCTCAAAGTTTTTCAATTCTAAAAGCTTGTCTTAGCTAAAACCATTGCATTTTGATAGAGTTATTTTTCATTTTGATGTTTGGAGGTTATTAATGCTTTTATGAAGCCTAATGCAAACATTTAGAGTTTGGCTTATTAATTCAAGATTGTTTACTGTTAAAATTTAATTTTATTTATATGTCCTTTTGAACAGTTCAGATGCCAATAAAGGAATATCATTCCTTCTAGTCTTATTTCTGTTTTGAATGATAATATTTCTACTCCTCATATCAATGATTCTAAAGGATATAAGAATGGGTTTAATGGGTAAATCTATTAATTGGGGTCTTAATTGTTCGTCGTTGTCTTTAATTTTTGTTTTGGTTATTATTTTTGTCCTTTAATAAAAAGTTTTATGTTTAAAAAATTATTTAAATAAATAATATATTAAATATGATTATCATAAATGAAACTAAACATAACAAAAGTATAATATGAGTACATGCATTAACAAAATCAAAATATTTCGCCCAAGTCATAGACATTTAGCATGAGATTTCAATCTTACATTCACAATCCCTTTTCTATTGTCAAACTACTATTTTTTTCTTGTATTAAAGTATAAATTATATTAATTTCAACAGATAACATTCACCTCTAGTCTAGTATAGGAAATTAAAAAACAACTACACGTTCTATTACTTTTCCTATCCATGCCCCAAAACAAACTCTTCAGCAATGAAAATCATAACATTTCATTTCATCTTCAGATATCATATAGTGACAGAACCTGCAATGCCCTTAAAGGTCGGAACTCAATAGTTCTAAGAAATTACCAGAGGAGTACATCGTGCGCTTTTTAAAACACTTAACACTGACAGGTAACTCAATATGAACTTACCACATATTCATTTGTCTGCATTTACATATGCATAAAGCGAATATAGTTGAGTAGGCTCCTATCAAGAGTATTTTTGAAGCATGACAATATCAGATGTCTTTAATAATGGTGATGCTACTTGATATTCTACAGAAATGGCTTAAAATTGTTGATATGTTTTCATTTTCAGGAGGCTGATGCATAAAACAGAGTTTGATTCAGACTTTACAGGATTTAAGAAAATGGGGCACAATGGTTGGTTGATAACATAGACATCAAACTTGTAGGTAAGATTTTACATTTTTCCTCCTTAACTAGAGGAACCTTTTTGTGCCATAGATTCAATGCTTCAATTCTAGCTTGATGTTTACACAAATGTCAGTCCCATCATTACTCCAGTTTATGAGTCACTTCAAGAAAATATCTTAGTAACTAATGGAACAAGGCCTCTAACTTCTGAAAGTGACATAGATGACTGATCTGATTTAATTGTAGGCAATCAATATCAATATAATCTTCTTATATAGAAAATATAACCATTTCTATGCCTTCATTGGTTTTACCAACCCATCTATCTGTATTAACTGTAGGACTCAATTACCTATCAATTTATGCTTATGTTGATGCTGCCCGTACTCATCATATATTTCTAAGGAAGAGGGTAAAGATTTCAGAAGTTTCCCTAGTGAATCTACAAAACTTTTTACAGAGGCTACAAAACTGCAACAAGGAGAAAAAGAACCTTAAACTTTGTCACCTAACCTTCTAGTAGCATCCATACAGTCATATTAGAATATAGCCAACGAATTTCCTTCTATCAATGGTTTTAACGACATACCCTATACTTTCAAAGGAGTATTAAGGAGAGCACTTATATTATCATTGATGTGGATATATCATATTCTAACTAATATTTTTTACAGTGAAGTTAACTCCGGAAATAGAACTTATTTGAGCTGCAACACGATTTTAAACAAATTTCACTATTTCAAATACATACCTTGTCTGCTTCTACACTAACAGATGAAGTAGGCACCTCAGAGCCTCCAACCTGCAAGACACAAATCATAAGAATGGAATATTGAATGTCGAACTAAGCTCACTTTTTTTCTCACATTTCATAACAAACAAACAAAGAACTTATATAATGGTAACGTTCATTTTCTTCTCACTTTTCATAGCAATCAAACAAAGAATTTATCCCAATGCACTTCTAAAAACTCAATCCCATCAACACAACAAGGACTTGTTTTTTTTTAGTTCCTATATATTTTTCCAATTAACCAAATTCAACTAAGTTCAGTTTTGGTGTTCAGGACTTCAAATTTGAGTGCCAAAGAAAATCAAAATAGGCTTATATGAACAAAACAGAAATGGGAAAAGTTCATCTTTCTTTTCCTCATATTTATTAGCAAACAAACAAAGAATTATTCGTATGTACTTCCAAAAACTCAACCCCATCAAGGCCAAAGTCTATTTTCTTTTCAATTCCCATATTTTCTTTCAATTATCCAAATTCAACTAAGCTCATTTTTTGTTGTTCAGGGTTTTAACTTTGAGTGCAATAATAACAAAACAGAAATGGTAAAAGTTCTTTTTTTAACCTCACATTTCTCAGCAAACAAACAAAGAATTAACCAAATGTACTTCTAAAACATTATATCATTAATCTACTGCTTTAACATCAATAGTCAAAAGGACTAAAAACTTTGACAAAGAAGAGTAGAAGAAGCCAGAACTAGAGATAACAAGAAATTAATGAAAATACCTCAGCCACAACTAAGAACAAAGCAAAAAAGAGGGGAAAAATCAGTGTTAAAACACTGCTAAACCAAGAATAAAGCAAAAGAAAATGGTTGTTTCATTCCCAGAAATAATAGTAATAATAATAACAACTGTGACAAAGAAGAGTAGAAGAAACCAGAACTAGAGATAACAAGAAATTAATGAAAATACCTTCAAAAAGTAGCCACAACCAAGAACAAAGCAAAAAAGAGGGGAGAAATCAGTGTTTTACTTCTCAAATATGAAATAGAAAATAGCTGTTTCGTTCCTAAATCTGAAAACAACTGTGGTTGGGAAAGAAATTAATTTAAGTTTCAAGGCTAAAATGGTAAAATAATAAATAAAAGTATGGGTATGTTTGTCTCATAAAAATACATACAATCGTACTAGCGTTAAATGCAATTGAATCCTCTAGGCTGTTTTCAGCATATCAGTGTGGCTGATTAAAGTTTTCACTAGACTGTGTTGTTGAACCAAACAGCATACCAGTGAGTTTACTATCCTTCACTGCACCACACTGACCTTCACTAGTAAACCAAAGGAACCCTAAGTCAGCATACTTTATACCAGTGCGTGCCGACTACTCCCTTGAAAAGTTGGCCGACTTGTATGTTTCTAAGATTGTGAGGCTTCCTGGTGCGCCGTTATCAATTGTATCCGATCGAGACCCGAGGTTCACCTCGTGATTTTGGAAAAAGTTGCAAGAGGCTCTAGGAACCAAGTTGAGTTTCAGTACGGCATTTCATCCACAAACTGACGAACAGTCAGAAAGAGTAATATAGATCTTAGAAGACATGTTGAGGTGTTGTGTTCTTGAATTTCAAGAAAGTTGGGAAAAATACTTACCATTGGTTGAATTCGCCTACAATAACAACTATCAGTCGAGTCTAAAAATGGCACCTTATGAGGCTTTGTACGGGCGAAAGTGTCGAATGCCCTTATTCGGGACTGAGTTGAGAGAGATTTAGATTCACGGGGTTGATTTGATCAAAGAGGCTGAGGAAAAAGTTAAGGTGATTCGCAACTGTTTGAAAGCCACCTCGGATAGACAAAAATCTTATGTGGATTTGAAATGGTAGGAGATTAAGTTTGAGGTCGGTGATAAGGTATTTTTGAAAGTTTCCCCATGGAGGAAAGTCCTCAGATTTGGTAGAAAAGGCAAGTTGAGTTCTCGCTTCATAGGATCTTATAAGGTTACCGAGAGAGGAGGGCCTGCTGCCTACCATTTGGATTTGCCGCCAGAGTTAGAAAAGATTCATGACGTGTTTCACGTGTCCATGTTACGCCGATACAAATCTGACCCTTCGCACATAATTGCGCCAACTGAAGTTGAGATTCTTCCAGATATGACTTATGGTGAGGAGCCAGTCAATATCTTAGCTCGAGAGGTCAAACAGTTAAGAAATAAGAGTATACCACTTGCGAAGGTTTTGTGGAATAGACATGGAGTCAAGGAAGCCGCATGGGAACCCGAGGAGTCTTTGATAGAGCAGTATCCGAACTTATTCACTGGTAAGATTTTTTGAGTACGAAAATCTCTAAGGGGGGAGAAATGTAATAGCCGGATTTAGGGCCTAGTCAGAACAGTGGTCTCAGGATCACAAATCTGAAGTTGGGAAAATTAATTTATTATAATTATGAGATTATAGCATGATTATATTAGTGTTTGAAAATTTTGACAAGTAAATCTTAATGATTGTGAGCCCAATTGCGAAAAAAAGACTAAATCACATAAAGTGCAAAAGTCATAATTTGATAGCTAAAGGTGTTATTTTATTAAAGAACCAAAAATTAGGGGTCTTTAGTGTGCAAATAGGCCCTTAATTGATGGAATAGCCGGCCATGAGACATAAAGGAGACAAATTTTAAAAGTAGGTAGAAATTTGGTAGCTATTTTGACCAAAAAGAAACAAAATAGAAAAAAATTGTCAATTTCTTTTCTTCTCATCTCTTTCCGCTAAAATTTTCAGCCATGAAAGCGGGTTTGAAAGCTTAAATTTTGCAGCAACTTATTCCTCTCACAAGTAAGTGATTTTAATGAGTTTTCTTCAAGATTTTCACATTTTTGATACCCTTGAAGCATGAGCTTTCAAATGAGGGTAATATCTTGCAAAAAGGTCAAGAGTTTAGGATTTTTCCATGGATGTAATTGTGATAGATGCTGAGTTTTTATGGAGGACTACGAGTCCTAGTTGTGTTATAAGCTACTTTTGAAAAATGTGTTAGCTTGAAAATACCTAAAGGAACCATTTTGCATAAGTTGCAAAATAGATAATAAGTGTATAAAATAGTGAGAATTTGGGGTTACTATGAGAGTAAATAAAGTTTAGCTAGGCTTGAAATACGAAGAAATTCAAAAAATCGATTTTCGAATATAGGGGTAAAATGGTCATTTTGCTAAGGCCTAGGGGCAAAATGGTTGTTTTACAAAAGATGTAAAATTATGAATGCCTAATTGTAATTAATGACTAAATGAGTACATTTCTGCTATTATAGATCAAGATTTACCAAAATCGAGCCTAGACTGGGGTAAAGTCAAGCAATCTGATTAAGCCGTCTAGCCAAGTATTTTTTGTAAACCGAGGTAAGTTGTATGTAAATAATACAACTATTTTGTTAAATGCATGTATTAGATTGTTATTGATTTTGATATAGCATGAATTTCTAGATTTTGAACTAAGTATGCATATTTATGATTGAGAAAGTAGAAAGATCCAGTGGGAACCCTAGGAAAACAAACCAGATGTTCATGCCATAACATTGGGTTGTGAGAGAGCCAGTGTGAGACCATGTCTGGGACATAGCATTGGCATTGAAACGATGGCTAGGGTAAGGCATGTTTGGGACATGCATCAACCACATTACGATAGCCAGTGTAAGACCATGTCTAGGACATGGCATCAGCGTGGAGATGAGTGCCAGTGTAAGACGTGTTTGGCACATGCATCGGCTAAGGTTCATGCTAGTGTAAGCATGTCTGGGACATGCATCAGCACTTATACATGAGAGCAAGTGTAAGACCATGTCTGGGACAGGGCACGACCTCGATGAAGATAGCCAGTATAAGACCATGTCTGGGACATGGCATCGGCAACTTAACCCATGTTTGAGGCTTATGGAATATCCGGTAGTATTTCCAAAAGGTTCAACTTTAAGAGTTAAGAAAGATATTTAATAAGGAAAGCATGATAATTTTTTTAGTGTTACAGGTACCTATTTTGGTATACACATGTAATGATCTCAATTAGAAAATGTGACTTGAGTGGACGATAATGAGTAAGTCAAGTTATGCTTACCTTTGAGCTATGAGCATGATAATAAATGGTGAAATTGTTGTTGTATATTTATTTATATGCAACTTACTAAGCTTTATGCTTACTTTCTTTCCCTTCTCTTTTCTTTCAGTACTGCCAAATTTCTCAAGGATCCCTTGAAGTCAGAGATATCAATCACACTATCAGCCGTAATACTCGGTATAATTGGATTTATATTTTTTATTATGGCATGTATAGGGCTAGACTAGGAATTTGTATTGTTGGTAAATTGTTTATGTATATTGGCTTAAGATAAAAGCCCTTCATTTTGTATTAAGCCTAGATAATGGCTATTATTTATTTTGGTAAATGTATATGATGTTCCTTCTATGAATGAATTGATGTCTTTTGGGATGGAATTAGTATATTGAAATGATCTTGTGTAGGTTGTGCAAAATGGCTTGGAAGATAGCCTAGTTTGTCCACACGGGCAAGACACACGGGCGTGTGTCTAAGTCGTGTGTGACACACAGCTCACCCCTATGGGTGTGTGTTATGGCCGTGCATCCCCTGCACTTAAACTTTTAAGTTAGTATTGTCCACGGGTAGGCCACACGGGCGTGTGCCATAGCCGTGTCTATAAGTCACTATTGTCCACGAGTAGGCCACACGGGCGTATGTCATGACCGTGCCCTAAAGTCATGTTACACACGGGCTAAGGGCATGGGCGTGTCTCGAGTCACACGGGCGTGTGGAACCCTAAGGCATGAACTTTTCCAAGTTTTTCTTAAGTTCTCAACTTAAACTTAAATCATCTTGAATGTATGTTTTGGGTTTCGTAAGTCCTATTAAGGGACAGATTGAGTATGAAATGAAAAGTTTTAAATTAATCAAAATTTTATGGCCCAGTTTCACATGCGTTTGCTTGAGTTAAGTCTGGTGACACCTCTAACCTTGTTCCGACGTCGGATATGGGTGAGGGTGTTACAATGAGATTAAGTTGGCTTCGGGCCATGATATTGGCACTTTGGTGGGAGTTTTTCGTGTATCCAATAGTATTCTAAATTGTTCAACGGGTTGTGCATGAGATTGAGACGAGATGGTACAAGTATGTATATAAACCGCATAAGCTTAAACCGAAGAAGTTATGAAGTTCATACATAAGATTATGATAGAAAATGTGAAAGGTTTGTTAGTTATGTGAATTACATGTTGATATGTTCAAATTGATGATTTGTCTAATTGTGTTAAGATTGAGTTTATTTCGTACGAGCTTACTAAGCTATATAGCTTACTTTGTTCAATTTTCCATTTTTAGTGACTTTAAAACTAACTCTGACTCGGGGAGCATCAAAGACATCATCACACTATCCAAATATCAATTTGGTATTTTTGAGCTTATGTTTTGAGTATATGGCATGTATAGGGACTTTGGTCATTTTGGTATACTTGGTAATGTGTTGTGCCATTTGAAATGGCTTGTTTATGTTTATATTTTGGTTGTAAATATACAGCCATGAGATTTGGTTTAAGATATTTTAAATGTATATGTATATGTGAGAATGGCCTATGATGTGGTCCATAATTGCTTGCAAATGGTTTGTGGTAATTTAGCATTTATGGTAGCTAATGGTTACAGATAGGTATTGTTGTTTGTGATTTTAGGTAAGATAAAATATTTGGTTAAAATAATGCATATAAATGTTTGAGATTAATGTGTATAGAGAATGGGAGTATTGAATGTGCATGAATTATGTTTGATTTGGTTGAATTGAAATGCCTTTTGATGCTATGTATTTGTGCCAATTGATGTGGTGTAGGTGCATGCAAGTTTGGGTGGCACAATGTCTTGGTAAATAGCCTATTTTTTTCTACACGAGCAGAGACCGGGAGTGTGTCTCAGCCGTGTGTGACACACGGTTATGTTACACGGTCGTGTGTCCCCTGGTGTTGAAATTAAAATCAAGTCAGTATGCTCCACAAGGCCTCACTCACAGGCGTGTGACTTAGCCATGTGGCATAAGTCAGTATACCCTACAGGTTTGGCACGACCTAGCACACGGCCTTGCACATAGACGTGTATGGCCATTTTTAGGGCACACGGGCGTGTGTATTGGCTGTGTGACCCAAGTCAGAGAGTTACACGGGGTCGGATACAGGATGGGACACGGCCATGTGCTCCCATTTCGAATGTCCACACAGACTTTGACACAGGCATATTTGTTGGCCGTGTACACACGGGCATGTGTCCCCTGTTTTGAGAAAAAATTCTTAAATGTTCTATAAGTTTACAAAGTTATCAGCTTAGTCTCGAACCTTTACTAAAGCATGTTTAGGGCCTTCTGTGCTCGTATTAGGGACATTTTGATTGAGATTGAATGATAATTGCATGAAATGTAAAAATGTTTGCAAAGTGAATGTTTAATTGTTTCATAAGTCTGGTAATACTCTGTAACCCTATTCTGATGTTGAATACAGGTATTCTCGGACTAATGTAGCGTGTGTAAGAGTCTAGCTATACATTCCATATACAACCTGTGATAGTGTGATGACTCCACAATATAAAATATGTTTTTATGTAGTAAATAGATCCTGATCGAGCTATAGTTGATGTTGCCTAGAGTAACGCACCAGCTCCTACTCAAGGGGCAACACCTTCTGAATCTAGAAATATATCGGCTAGTTACGGAGGAAAAGCTAAGGAAGCCTTTTTCGAAATGATGAATGAATGGTTCATACAATTTGTCTGGAAAAATCTAGTTGCTCAACAACCTCCGCCCCCACCTAATATCAACCTATTCTCGTAACTCCTCAATTTGTGGAACTTCAACTAATAAATAAGCAACCGGTAGATAAAATCTAAAAACACGGGGTTGAATAGTTCAGATCTACCATTGATGATGATCCCAAGCGAGCTGAATTTTGGCTTGAAAACACTATTCGGGTATTTAATAAATTGTCGTGTACGCCAGCTGAGTGTTTGAAATGTGCTATTTTATTATTGAGGGACATTGCGTATCAATGGTGGAATACTTTATTGTTTGTGGTACCTGATAAACCGTAATTGATACATATTTCTATCCCATGCTTAGCACACTTTATGGATGATTTTTCCTTAAAATTGGTGAATTTGATGCTCCTAATGCCTTAATTTCATGTTTTATACTTAGGTGAGCATAGAAGAGTGAAAGGAACGAGAAACGGGCCAAAAACGAAGAAAATGGGCCAACGTACAAAATTAACACGGCCTGGACTTCCTCACACGGGTAGACCACAAGGCCATTGGAAATTTCAAAGCACGATTTACATGGGTAGATCACACGCCCAAGCCTATTTAACAGGCTTGACCACAGCCTGAAGTAATGACACACGGGCATGTCCCTGCCGAGCCCAAGTTTAGTCCAATTCAGAAAAGGCCAATTTTGAGGGACCTTAGGCATTCCAAAGCCTATTTAAACACCTGAGGAGACACTTAGACAGGGGAGGCACAAGAGGGAGCAAGGAATTGCTCAAAGAAAGCCGATCGATCCATCTTAGAAGCCGGATTCACCATCAAGACTGAAGATGTCCCTTCAAATTCCCC
This sequence comes from Gossypium hirsutum, assembly GCF_007990345.1. Lineage (NCBI taxonomy): Eukaryota > Viridiplantae > Streptophyta > Magnoliopsida > Malvales > Malvaceae > Gossypium > Gossypium hirsutum. The sequence goes on from NC_053424.1 coordinate 44,022,309, forward strand.
TAGGAGTTTTGGGTTTTCTTATGTTTTGTTATTTTTCTTTTGAGATGTTTTCTTTCATTAATATGAACTAAAACTCCTAAATACCTAAGGGGGATGAAACCTAAGACGGATCTTGTTATTATTATCTGAATTCTATGATAAATATTTGACTTGTTCTTAATTATGGGTTCTTAATTCTTGTTTTGATATTCCAAGATATTAATTCAAGTTAAGCTCTTATTCAGAGGAGGAATAGACCCTGTCTAAGAGTAAATTTATCATAATTAAGCGGAGTTGGTTGCGCGCCTAGAGATAGGGTGACAAGATTTTGCCAACTTAGGGTGAAACCTAATAACGGGATCCATAGATTGAGTTAATGCAACCCTAGGGCATTAATTAGAAAGAGATTTCAATTATTCAAACTAGGGTTAGACGTTGTTGTCTCGAGAGAGATAATAATATAACTTAGGGATCTCTACGGAACAAGTTGAATGAATAAATCGTCCGATTCAGAGTCAAATAACAAGTGAAGTCTAGGTGGATTTTCCTTTGGTATTATCTTAATCAATCAAGTTTTCCAAAAAGTATTTCCCCAAATTTCTTTTCTGTGATTTCTTAGTTTAAATAATTAGTTAGATAAACAAAACCCTTTTATTTTTTAGACTAAATAATAAAAAGAAAGTTGATACTAGTACTTTTAGTTCCTTTGGGATCGATAATCCGGTCTTGCTAAAGTTATACTACTGTTCGATAGGTACACTTGCCTTTATCGTGATAATAGTTAGTTTCAAGAACAATTCATTATAAATATTTAAAACCTGTCACGAATATCACGTTTCAAGTTTTTGGCACCGTTACTGGGGAACTAAGATATTAGGAACACTCGATTTTTATTACTTTAGCCATTTACTTTTACTGCAATTTAAATTTTATTCTAAATTTATTCTAATTTTATTACTAATTCTTCTTTTTCCTTTTTTTTCTGGCAAGTTCTTATAGTTTATGACTAGAAGAAATGTGACAGTCCTAAATTGACCCTAGTCGAAAAGTGGTTTCGGGACCATGAAACTGAGTCTTATAAGTAATTAAAAGTTATATTCTGTGTTTATGATGTGAGTAAATGCATGTGTGAAAGTTTCATGCATTAATTTGATCATTTTATGTGAATTTATTAAAATGGACTTATATGAAACATTGTTCGAAAGTGATAGGTTAATCTTACAATGGTCTATTAGTACATGCATTGAAAAGAGTGGTTTTGCATGTCAATTTACCCATAATAAACATAGTGGCCGGCCAAGAAATGACAATGCTTCACTAATTCAAATTTAAAATAATTTATAGTAACAAATGATTTAATAATTGGAATAAAATGAATTAAATAAAAGAGAAGAAAGAGGAAGGTGTTCATCTTCTCCTCCTACCTCTCTCAAAGCCGAAAAAAAAGAAAAAGGAAGGGAAAAATTTACCTAGAGCAATTCGGCATTCATCTTTGGCTATTAGGAGGTAAGCTTTGAATTTGTTGATTTGGTTTCATAATATGCTAAGTTAAATTGTGGATGCACTCTTGGTAATGTCAAGAAAGTTGAGATTTCTTATGGTGATTTGGGCAATATGCCGAATGATTAAGTGTTAGAATTAGAGGTTATTTTCATGTCGTATGGAACAATAGGGGAATGACTAGAATGGGGTAAAGATTTTGGGATGAGTAGTAGTTTAGAGGCACCTTGTACATTCGGTCAAAAATTGAGCTTATTTAGAATGTTGATTTCTTCCTCTATGATTATTTTCCTTGTATGTTAAATGGTTCTTGATAGGGGCGAATGAGTTATGAAAGTTTTTATACATGTATGAAGTTCAAGGTGCAGAAATTTTAGTCTTGATGTTATGAATAATTCGGTTGAAATATGAAGAATGGGAGTTGTCATTTAGGTTAAGATCAAAGGAATGATAAATAGGCACTAAAAGGTTGAATGTGTGAAATTTAAGGTATAAGAACCTATAGGTAATTACATAGGTAATGTTCAAAAAAAATTAATGTGGTATATTCGGCCATGTAGAGTATATCCTAAAGATATTATATTTAATTCCCTATAATCGGCTAAATGGGTGATAATGGTTTGTAATGTTGAATTGAATTATGATTATGTACGTTAGAATTAGATATAACAAAAAACTATGTGAATTTGGATGAATATGAATTATGTATATACGTTAAGGTCAATGACTTTTCTAAATGACGGTATATATGATATTATGTTTTAAATATGTGAATGAGAACCTTACAGAGTAAATTGTATAAATCTGCTAGGGACAGCAGCAGTAGCGTGTTTTGGAAAAATTACCATAAATTGTGGGAGTTGAGTTAAAGGCTGAATAAATTATGTAATTAAAGCTTGATGCGTCTAGTTTCGTATAAAAGAAATTGTGTAAGTAAAGGGGTTGCCGATAATGAGATTTTCAAAGTTGTGTGAGACAAAGTCAGAATGGCTCCGAAATTCCCTGTTCAGTATTTGGAAAATCATTATAAATCGTACAAAAATGATTATAAGACAAAATTATATGCTTAGACTCCTTAATGAGTCTAGTTTCAAACAAAATAGACGAAAACATATTTTGAATTCTGTACAATGAGAAATTAAATTCTTAGTGAAGAGTAGTCAGAGTAGTCAAGCAGTAAAACAGGGGAAACTTTAAGAAAAATCTGGTATTGATTGGCCAAACCAAAAATTCTGAAAAATTTTGTGGATAGAGGATATACAAGTCTATTTTCATGGAAAATTAACGGCACATAATTTGGAATTTCGTAGCCCCAGTTACAAATAATTTAACGACTGTTGCTTAGGAAAACAGCTTGTAGAGGATTTGTGGTTATGTTGTAAACATGGATAAAACTTGTTTTAGTTGCTCATAAGCTATTGATTAAACCCATACGTGAATTCTAAATTGTGATATTATAAAATGATATATGAGTGTTAGATGGATCTTTGATATTAAAATTTGTGAAATTGTAAGTTTATAAGTATTCGAATATGAAATGATAGTATGGCATGAAATTGAATTATTCATTGGAAAATGATAGATGTAGATTCAGCCAAGACAAAGTGCATACATGAAAGTATATGTGGTATTTTAAGTATAATTGTTCATTTGATGAAGTTGGCTAATAGTTCAAGTAAGGATTTCTCTATTCGATATGTCCATGAATTGAGGCAATGGGTTCGGTAATTAGCTTAAGACATTCGGGTAATATCACATGTCCGATCATAGTTAAACATTCGACAGTTATGATTCTTCGGCTATAATGTTTGAATATCACTATGGAAAAAATATATATATATGATCGGTTGCCTATTATTTAGTTTGAAATGAATCTTAATAAATAGGTATTCGTATATAGTAAAATTGGACAAGTAATTGAATAAATTTATTTGTTTTATTAAGCTCAAGAGCATAGAGGATCTAAATCAGATAAAGGAAAAGAGAAAGTAGTTGAATAGCCTATCCTCAACCGTTCTAATATACCGAGGTAAGTCTCTAAGTAATTAAACCTAATTTGAGTTTTGATTAATGGATACTATTATAAAAATGGCTAAATTGAAAAATATGATGTGGCCATGATATGTGATAAGGCCAAATGGCCAATGTGATGAATGTGGAAGTGCATACATGTGATAAGGCCGGATGGTTAATGTGATATATGTGTACGTGAATATGTGATAAGGCCGAATGACCAATTGTGAAAAGTGTGCAATATTAGATATTTAATGAGGCCAAAGTTAGTAAAAAAAATAATAAATATATATTATATGAATTGTGCTGAGATTGTATCTGGGTTAGAGACCCGCTGGCTTCATGCTGGGATTGTATCCGGGTTTAAAGTCCCGCAGGCTTAATGCTGGTGAATTAAGTAAGATTATGATCTTGAATGTTCACAGTGAGCTACCACCAAGTAAGTACTATACATTTAAGAGGTTCAGATACATATTACCTCTTCATTTGTAAGTTTACCTCAAAGTGAATCACTAGCATTCAAGAAAAACGTATATGTGATTGATCATTATATTGCAAAAATGAGGATGACCTAATCAGTCTTGGTATGCTTGTATAATGTAGTATATACTAAGCTTTCATGTATGTACTCGTATACATTCGGCCAACGATTTGGTGAATTATTAGTATTAAAGAACGATACATATGTGGGAATGATTATTATATCTTTGAATAAGGGAATAATCTATTCGGTCAATGGTTGTTAGTATGACAAAGTGTTTGATTTAAATTTATCGTATGAGCTTAAGTAAAGAAAAGTATGTGCTGAGATTTATATATGTAATTGTGCATATTCGGCCAAGAAGGCCCTATAAATTGAGAATAAATTGTATTCGGCTAGATGTACAAATGCAAGGGAAGGATTGTATTTTGTCAACCTACGTATATGTGGAAAGGTTTATGTTTGATTCTTTGCGTACCCATGCTGTAATTCAATACATGCCACATTGAAATACTCGAAAGTTTTGATGCGATTATGAAATAAGGAATTAAGTTTTATATATATATATATCCATGTATGTGCATGAAACGAGTACGTTTGAGCAAGTGATTATGATTATTGAAAGAGTATATGTTATGCTAAATGAGTAGTGACTCTATGAATCTATTCACGATAGATTATGATATTACTATGTGCTTCTAAATAGGGAAACTAAACGTGGTAAAAGTATTATATTTTAGTTTAATTGATTGAATTAGAAGTAGATAGGAGGTTTCTAGATGCGAAAGACTATGTGAATCAAATTTGGAAGAAATAGGTAAACTATATATGCATGCATGAGGTTTGAACTAATTGATGTAATGGTGAGATCTCTTGATATTGTTAAATGGGGTTTCTGCAAGGTCTAAGACGATGAGGCTTAGTAATGAAACGACAGTTAAAGATGTTCAGTACATTAAGTTGGCCAGGTAAGTATCAGGTACTTGTATGTGATTTTCAATTCGGATTAGATCAAAAGTATACAAAGCGATGCATATGTGAATAAGTGTATGAATACAAATGTGACCACAGTCTATGTGACTATGATACATTTGGCCAATGTGTTATGCCATAAGAATGTATTCGATTAAACTATAATAGAGACATTTAGATTGGAGTGTAATTATGAGCTACGTGTGCCTTGTGAGCATACGAATATTTGACCATTTTGGTCATTATCATGAAATAATTTGTGGTAACTAAATGATGTGGTTATGGAAATTATAGTTCGTTATGGAGCTCTAGATTGACTTCATTTATTAGAAAAAATCGAGTGATAAATGATAATTGAATTTAATTCTGCAAAATTATTGTTTTACTTAAGACTTACTAAGCTTATGTAAGCTTACTCCATTTGTCTTTTGTCTTTGTTTTATAGATTGTGGACTCTGATTACCAGCTCGGGGATCGTCAGCACTTCATCACACTATCTACTATTATGGAAACCTTGTGATTTGGATTTAGCTTATGGCATGTATAGGATATATTATACTAGAATGGTATCATAACTATTGTTTATAAGCCATGCGAATATGGCATCCTTTGGAAGTCTACTTTTATGAGTTATAAGTTTGATCTTTGTTTGTGTTTAGAAATTTAATTAAATGAACAATCTTTATTCACGAAAGAAAAAAAATGTTCAAAATTTTACTGTTTTGATCTGCTTCCAAATTGTCTGGTAACGCCTCGTCCGATTCCGGCGACGGTTACGGGATAGGGGTGTTACAAGAAACCTGTCAGGACCATTACTTTTTGACAGTGAGATCGATCGCACAGTTTGCAGAAACCAAAGAGAAATAAGGCGAAGCTTAAGATACACAGAGAACGAGCAAAAGAACGATATTCAAATGACAACCGAGGAGATGGCTAAAAACCAAGAAAATCCGCTACCTCCTGCGATTACTGTAAATCAGAATCCTGCTCCACGCACTATGTATGATTATGCTAAACCTAATTTAACAGGAACTGAGTCAAGCATAGTTAGACCTGCTATTGCTGTAAATAATTTTGAACTGAAACCTAACACAATTTAAATGATACAACAGTTTGTTCAGTTTGATGGTTTGCATGACGAGAATCCCAATGCTTTCTTGGCAAATTTCCTAGAATTTTGTGATACCTTTAAAATTAATGGTGTTTCTATTGACACCATCCGCCTTCGGTTGTTTCCCTTTTTGTTAAGGAATAAGGCTAAACAATGGTTGAACTCATTACCACGAGGGTCAATCACTATTTGGGAACAAATGACTGAAAAGTTTTTATGAAAATATTTTTTGCCGGCTAAAATAGCTAAATTATGTAATGATATCTCTTCTTTTGTGCAGATGGATTTAGAAACACTCTACGATGCATGGGAGAGATACAACGACCTTTTGAGAAGGTGCCCTCACCATGGGTTACCGCTTTGGCTACAAGTTCAAAAGTTTCATAATGGCCTGAATCCTTCGACTTAGCAGATGTATGATGTAGCTGCTGGAGGAACCGTCAATAATAAGACACCTGAAGATGCCTATGAATTTATATAGGAGATGTCACTGAATAACTATCAGTGGCAAGTCATGAGGACAAAGCCAATGAAAATATCCGGCGTTTATAATGTCGATTCGGTTACCATGCTCTCTAATCAGGTAGAACTCTTGAATAAGAAAATTGATGGTTTTCTTACTTCTTCACAGGTTCACCCAGTAATGTAGTGCGAAATAGATGGAGGTGGATTGAGCAATTTAGAATACCCACCTTATGGCCACAACATGGAGAACGAGCAATTAAATTACATGGGTAATAATTCTCGATCTCAAAACAATCCTTATAGCAATACTTACAATGCAGGTTGGAGGAATCACCCAAATTTTTCATGGGGAGGCCAAGGAAATTAGAAACCACCACCCCCTCCAGGCTTTCAGCAACTATCATACCAGTAGAAGAAAAAGCTAAACCTTGAAGAGATGCTAACCAAATTAATGTCGATGTTAGAGACTCATTTTTAGAATACCAAGACGGTACTCAAAAATCAACAAGCATTAATCTAGGGGCTCGAAACTCAGATTGGATAGCTTGCCAAGTTGATTTCCAAACGACCACAAGGTAGCCTGCCAAGCAACACTGAATCAAACCCAAGGGAGCAACTCAACGCAATTGCCCTTTAAGATAAGGAAGGGTTAGTGGCAAAACCAAGGCCAGAACCGGTGGTAAGCAAAGGAAAGAATGACGTACGCCAAAACAAACAAAAATCAGTAAGTACAGGATATAAACCTCGAGTGCCATACCCCAATACGACAAGGAAAGACTGCTCAGATGAACAATTTGGTAAATTCCTTACACTTTTAAAGAAACTACATATTAACCTACCGTTTATTGAAGCACTTTCGCAAATGCCGAATGCAATCAAATTTTTAAAAGAGCTTCTAGCAAATAAAAGAAAGTTAGATGAAAGGTCACGTGTGGAGCTGAATGCGGTTTGCTCAGCCATTCTTCAGAATAAGCTACCCAACAAACTAAAAGATCCAGGGAGTTTTACAATTCCTTGTTTAATTGGTAGTTTAGATGTTAATAATGTGTTGGCTGATCTAGGAGCTAGTATCAATGTTATGCCTTACAAATTGTTTAAGCAACTAGGTCTAGGGAAACCCAAACAAACTAGGATGAGCATTCAATTAGCAGATAAAACTGTCAGATTTCCTAGGGGCATCATTGAAAATGTATTCGTTAAAATTGAAAAATTTATATTCCCAGTTGATTTTGTTGTTTTAGACATAGAATAAGATAGTAACGTTCCTTTAATTTTGGGAAGGCCCTTTTTAGCAACTACTAGAACAATTATTGACGTTGGCACAAGTGAACTCACACTTCGTGTAGGAGACGAAACAATCACCCTTCAAGCTCACAACCCGAACAACACATCAAAAATTGAAGGTGATTGTACAAATTGTTCTACTAAGATTGATCATCTGGTGCTACCTATTTTGCAGGAAATAAGTTCGAAAGACACACATGAGCCATGTTCAATCCACAACAAAGGATCTATACATGAAGAACGAATGTTACAAATCGAGGAGTTAGATGAATGGCTAAAATTTAAATCGAGAAAGCACGATATACCAAAACTACACCAGAACGAGCTCAATGCCTCACCAAAACAACTTAATGTTGGAGATAAAGTTTCATTAGATGCCGCAAATCCTCATATTGAAACTACCAAACCAAATGAAGAAATTCCTCTTACGGTAACTAGCATTTTTCCATACAGTACGGTCGAGGTAAATCACCCCAAATTCAGCACGTTCAAGGTAAATAGTACTCGTCTTAAACCTTATGTTGATAAAATTTATAGCAGGAATGAGGAGTATAAACTCCTCGAACCACCATGACCATTCACCAGAAAGGTAAGTCGAGCTTAGACTATAAATAAGCGCTTCTCGAGAGGCAACCCGAGCACTAACAATATTACTTTCTTTAAATTTTAGTTTTTAAAATCTAACATACTAACCAAATCATTGAACACAGGCTTTTCAGAACCACACGGTTAGGCACACGGGCGTGCTGTAGGCCGTGCACATACCATGGGATGCAACACGATCGTGCGATACAGTCGTGTGAAAATAGGGCAAAATTTTTTTCCCCAACATGGGATGCGATAAGTAGCCACGGCCGTGTGACCTAGCCGTAGGCGAAACTGCCAAAATAACACGGGCGTGCAACACGCCTGTGTTTTGAAACCGTGGGTAAACCTGTCAATGTAACACGGGCGTACGCCTGCATACACGGGCGTGGGAGAAGCGAATGAAAATTGACACGGCTGTGCAACATGGTCGTGTACACCAATGCGCCTAATTTCGAAAACTACGAAACGCACAGGCTGAGATTAGAGCACAAGGGCATGCCCCATGGCCATGTGCCCCAATTTCTCTATAAACAACTATTATTTATTTTATTTTATTTTTATCTCTATATTTTGAAATTATTTTTTTTATTTCCTTTTAATACTATTTTATCCCGAGTTTTTACAATTTTTATTCTTCGGCTATTTCACTATGAGTAATTATGCTTCAGTATACCTCTTAAAGAGTTCCTAATTTTATCACAGTCAGAAAGAGCTCCAAAGCTCATCCTCACATAGGAACTAAAAACTCCCCCAGGAAAGGTTCTCCACGACTACCATGTCCTGCTCGACCACAACCATAGCTACCACTAGATATAATATTCTTTTGGTGCAGGACTTATAGATTAATGAACCTCTACCACCACCGAAGTATCCTTCTCCACTCTCACGCCGATTATCCTCCAAAACTCCAGTTCAAGGAATTCATTCATCATTCAGGAAGTTTCACTTCTCTCCCTATCCTATGATTATCCTCCAAATCTTTGTACATTGAGGGCGATGTACATCTTAAGTGTGGGGGGTCTTTTATATCATTATTAGAAATCCCTGAATTGTGTCTTATTCTCATGTAAATCATTTATATCACTATTAGAATGAATTTTACTTAATTTATGATTTTTATTGATATGTCTTGAATTAAAACATAGGCATTTGTGCATTGAGTGTTTAAACTTTAAGACATTAGGGAATCAAGCATGATAAGTTGATTTTTGAAGAATTAAAAACTTTTAGGTTGTTTTTCCCAAGTTTAGGTATTATCTTGAGTTGAAATTCACAGGTTTAAACATAAAAAAGCCATAATTTTTGTGAGATTTTGAGCCTTGAGAGCATCTATCATTTCTTTCATGCTCACTTTTATTGTTGCTTTGAGTGCGTCAGTATTGAATTGTTATTCTAGAACTTGCTTGCTTATGCATGTCAAGACCACACCATTTGAGTTGATATGTCAAAATGATAAAGGCCTACCTTCATAATTAACCCTTAGTGAACCCCTTTGAGCCTAACAATCCATTAATTGATTTACCCTCAATATTAACCCATAAACCATTATTGTTGAAATCCCCTAATTTGATCCCTATTTTTGTCGAGATTTGATTTGAACTAATTGCTTAGTTATGTTTTGCTCTTCTATGTAGCTTACTTGTTCTTAAAAAAAATTCATACTTACATATTTGTAGTAATTCAGTATTGTTGAGCCGCAGTATCTAAATTTCATCTTCTGAGAAGAAGCTCACTTGTACTCAATTGATGTTTAATTACTTTTTCTAGTTAGGCAATTTTTCAATTCAATCTCGATTCTAACCTTTTCTTTCAGCTTGTGACCACACTCCCTAACCAAAGCCACGTTACAACCTTCTAAATACCTTTTGATTGATGTTTCATCAACATCAATCTCAATTTATAGTGGTAGAGATTTGATTTTCATGCAAGCCTATGGTAATGACTTTTCATTATTGACTATTGAGTGCTTCATTTATTGTCCTTAAACACCTCAAGTGATTTGAGTGAATCTTTAGTGAGGATATGAAACTCTGTGATATTTTGAATCAAAGGTAATTACTTAGACGATGGGAGACACCTATGTTTTCATAATAAAATGCTTAACTTGGAATGTTTGAAACTTTGATGTTTTTTCAGTTGAATTTTCAATGTATGATTACCTATGAATTATTTTGAGATGTTATCAATAGAAATTATAAGTTGAGAAGAATTTATTTTGATTATGAGTTGAGGATTTTGCTTGAGGACAAGCAAATGCTTAAGTGTAAGGGTATTTTATAAACCATAATTTATACATATTTCTATCCCATGCTTAGCACATTTTATGGATGATTTTTTCCTTAAAATTGGTGAATTCGATGCTCCTAATGCCTTAATTTCATGTTTTATACTTAGGTGAGCATAGGAGAGTGAAAGGAACGAGAAACGGGCCAGAAACAGAGAAAATAGACAAATGTACGAAATCAACACGGCTTGGACTTCCTCACACGGGCAGACCACATGGCTGTGTCCCTTTGGCAAGGTCAAAGCACGATTTACACGGGTAGATCACACGCTCGTGCCTATTTAATAGGCTTGACCACGGCTTGAAATAATTGCACACGGGCGTGTCCCTGCCGAACCCAAGTTTAGTCCAATTTAGAAAAGGCCAATTTTGAGGGCTCTTAGGCATTCCAAAGCCTATTTAAACACCTGAGGAGGCACTTAGACAGGGGAGGCACAGGAGGGAGTAAGGAATTGCTCAAGGAAAGCCGATCGATCCATCTCAGAAGCCAGATTCATTATCAAGACTGAAGATCTCCCTTCAAATTCCCCCATGAGTTTTGGGTTTTCTTATGTTTTGTTATTTTTATTCTTTTGATATGTTTTCTTTCATTAGTATGAACAAAAACCCCTAAATACCCAAGGGGGATGAAACCTAAGATGGATCTTGTTATTATTATCTGAATTGTATGATAAATATTTGACTTGTTCTTAATTATGTGTTCTTAATTCTTTTTTTGATATTCCAGGATATTGATTCAAGTTAAGCTCTTATTCAGAGGAGGAATAGACCCTGTCTAAGAGTAAATTTGTCATAATTAAGCCGAGTTGGTTGCGTGCCTAGAGATAGGGTGACAAGATTTTGCCGGATTAGGGTGAAACCTAATAACGGGATCCATAGATCGAGTTAATGCGACCCTAGGGCATTAATTAGAAAGAGATTTCAATTAATCAAACTAGGGTTAGACGTTTTTAGTCTCGAGAGAGATAATAATAGAACTTAGGGATCTCTACGGAACAAGTTGAATGAATAAATCGTCCGATTCAGAGTCAAATAACAAGTGAAGTCTAGGTGGAGTTTTCCTTAGGTATTGTCTTAATCAATCGAGTTTTTCAAAAAGTATTTTCCCCAAATTTCTTTTCTGTGATTTCTTAGTTTAATTAATTAGTTAGATAAACAAAACCCTTTTATTTTTTAGGCTAGATAATAAAAAGAAAGTTGATACTAGTACTTTTAGTTCCTTTGGGTTCGATAATTCGATCTTGCTGAAGCTATACTACTGTTCGATAGGTACATTTGCCTTCATTGTGATAATAGTTAGTTTCAAGAACGATTCATTATAAATATTTAAAACCTATCACGAATATTACGTATCAGTACCAAGAGAAAGAGTGACTTGGGAATTCTTTCAAACTGAGTTCTAGAAGAAATATATAAGTCAGAGATTTCTCGATCAAAAGCACAAAGAGTTTCTAGAATTGAAACAGGGTTGAATGACTGCGACCGAGTACGAAAGAGAATTTGTATGGTTGAGCAAGTATGTTCAGGAGTATGTTTCTACTGAAGAAATCATGTGCAAGCGACTCGTCGATGGTTTGAACGAGGACATTAAACTTCTATTCGGAATTCTAGAATTAAAAGAATTTGTTGTCCTAGTTGATGAGCTTGCAAAGACGAGGAGCTTAGCAAAGAAAAGAGAAAAACAGATTCAGAGGCTAGAGATTCAAGAAAAAAGTCGATGAATAAGTCATATCAATCTTCATCAAAGAAATTTAGAGATTCATTAATTTGTCCAAATGTTTCAATCGGGCATTTGAGCAAAGATCGTGGAAAACAATTCTCAAGTTCTGAAGCTCAAGCTACATCGGTATCAAGTGTTGACAGTGTGAGAAATTATAGACCTAAATTTCAGCAATATGGAAGACAACATCCTGGTGAATGTAGAATGAACAATCGGGCTTGTTTTAAATGTGGTTTACAAGTTCATTTTATACGGTATTGCCAAGAACTAGTAGAGAAAGATAATATTGAAAATGCAAGACCAAGTAACATAGTCACTAGGGGGAGGCCACCAAGAAATGAGGGAAATACTAGTGGTAACCGCAATATTATAAGAGATTGTACAGTAAGATCTGATGCCAGTGCACCTATTAGAGGTTATCCTATTCGCGCTCGTAAAGAGGCGTTGTCACCCGATATTATCACTGGTACATTTTCTCTTTATGACACTAATGTTATTGCATTGATTGATCCTGGATTGACTCATTTGTATGTTTGTGAGAATTTAGTGTCTAGTAAGAGTTTGCCTGTTGAGTCTACTGAGTTTGTAATTAAAGTATCGAACCCCTTAGGCAAGTATGTGCTAGTTGATAAAGTTTGCAAGAACTATCTTTTAATGACTCAGGGTTAGCTAGTTATTATCGACGTTTTGTTAAGGGATTTTTTCATGATTGCTACACCGATTACCAGATCGCTACAAAAAGATATGAAATTTGAGTGGTCTGAGAAATGTCAACAGAGTTTTGTTCAGCTGAAAGCATTGTTAACCAAGGCACCAGTGTTGGTTCAACCTGAGTCAGGTAAAGAATTCGTGATTTATAGCGACGTGTCATTGAATGGTTTGGGTTGCGTTTTGATGCAAGAAGGAAAAGTTATAGCTTATGCCTCCAGACAGTTGAAGCCGCATGAAAAGAATTATTTGACCTATGATTTATAGTTGGCTACTATTGTGTTCGCATTGAAAATTTGGCGAAATCATTTGTATAGTGATAAGTGTCATATTTTTACCGATCACAAAAGTTTAAAGTATATAATGACTCAGAAAGATTTGAATTTGCGACAAAACAGATGGCTCGAGCTATTGAATGATTATGATTTAGTAATTGATTATCATCCGGGGAAAGCAAATGTAGTCGTAGATGCTTTGAGTAGAGAATCTCTATTTGTTTTGAGAGCGATGAATACAAGATTGACTTTGTCTGATGATGGTTTGATTCTAGCAGAGTTGAAAGCTAAACCAGTTTTTCTTTAGCAAATTTGTGAAGCTCAAAAGTGTGATACCGAGTTACAAGCTAAAAAAGTGCAAGGTGAGTTGATTAGTGATTCGGACTATCAGATCAGAGTCGATGATTGCTTAATGATCCGAAATAGAATCTGCGTACCAAAGAATTCTAAGCTTGTTCAAAAAATTCTGCACGAAGCATATAATGGTTGTTTATCTATTCACTCGGGGAGTACTAAAATGTACAATGATTTGAAACAATTTTCTTGGTGGTTGGGTATGAGACGAGACATTCCAAAGCTTGTATCGAGATGTTTGGTTTGTCAGCAAGTTAAAGCTGAACATAAGTGCCATCGGGAATACTACAGCCTGTGATGATACCAGAGTGGAAGTGAGATAGAGTTACGATGGATTTCGTATAGAGTTTGCCTCTGTCTTCGAAAAAGAAAGATACTATTTGGGTTGTCGTTGATCGAATGAAAAAATTAGCACATTTCATTCTGGTACATACTGATTATTCGCTTGATAGATTGGTTGAATTGTACATATCTCAAATAGTTAGATTATACGAGGTGCCATCTTTGATTATTTCAGATAGAGATCCAAGGTTTACATCACGATTTTGGAAGAAATTGCAAGAATCTCTGGGTACGAATTTGAATTTTAGTACAGCATTTCATCCGCAAATTTACGATCAGTCTGAGAGAGTAATTCAGATTCTTGAAGATATGCTTCGAGGTTGTGTTTTAGAGTTCAAAGGTAACTGGGAGAAATATTTGTCATTGGTTGAATTCACGTATAACAACAGCTATCAATCAAGTATGAAAATGGCACTGTACAAAGCTTTTTATGGTCACAAATTTTGAACCCCGTTGTACTGGACTGAGTTAAGCGAGAAGAAGATTCACGAGGTTGATTTGATCCAAGAGACTAAAGAAAAAGTGAAAGTAATTCGCAATAGATTAAAAGTAGCTTCAGATCGACAGAAATCATATGCGGATTTGAAACAAAAAGACATTGAATTTCATATCAGAGATAAAGTATTTCTAAAAGTATTTCCGTGGAAGAAAATCCTTCGATTTGGTCACAAAGGCAGATTAAGTCTGCGTTTCATTGGGTCGTATGAGATCATTGAAAGAATAAGGCCAGTAGCATATCAGCTAGCTTTACCGACTAAGTTAGAGAAAATCCACAATGTGTTTCATGTGTCAATGTTGCGTCAATACGGATCGGATCCTTCACATGTAATTTCTCTGGCAGAGATTGAAATTCAACCCGATATGACATATATGAAAGATCCGATCAGAATTCTAGCTCGAGAGGTTAAACAGTTGAGAAATAAAAGCATAGCTTTAGTAAAAGTCTTGTAGCAAAGTCACGGGGTTGAAGAGGCTACGTGGGAGCCTCAGGAAGCTATAAGAAAATAGTACCCTAACCTATTCACTGGTAAGATTTTTGGGGATGAAAATCCCTAAGGGGAGGAGAGTGGTAACAACCCGTTTTTAGTCAAATCAGAATAGTGGTTTCAGGACCATAAATTTGAAGTCAAAATAATTATTTTATTATTATTTTAATGTCTACAGCATGATAATATGTTTGTGTGAAAATTTCGTTAATAAATTTTATTGTTTGATTAGTTAATTTGAGAAAAAGGACTAAATTGCGTAAAGTGTAAAAGTGGAGTTTCATTAGTTAAAGGTACTAAATAGCAATGGAATCTTAAATTAGAGGTCCTTATGAGTAATTAGACCATTTGAAATATTAGTGGACAAATATGGACATGCATTAAGTGTTTTTAATAGTTTATACTAAAGGTTAATTAAGTAATTTAAAAGTTGAAGTTAAAATAAGTAAAATAAAACAAACTATCATCTTTGTTTCTTCTTGTTTCAACTGAAACTAGGGCAATGAAATACATTTTTCATCTCCTTCATTCGGCCATGCTATTATTGCTCAATTAGGTATGGTTTTTGTCCCGTTTTTAATGATTTCTGCGTTTTTGAGATCGTTACAACTAGGTCTAGCTAGCCCAGGGACTATTTTGCAAAATTGTTAAAGATTTTAGTTGTTTTCATTGATAAATACATGATTATTTTGATGTTTAATGATATATTATGAATGTCTTATGATAGCTATACAAGTTTTATTAAGTGATTTTTTGTAAAAATGCAAATTAGGGATTAAATTGTGAAATGTGGAAACTTTGTGGTTAAAATGTGAAATAAATGAAAAATATGGGTTGTTAGGGTCATAATAGTAATTCGAATAGCATGGGTTAGTCTTAGATTGTATGAATTTGTGTTCTAATGAAATAAGGACTAAATTGTAAAAGATGTGAAATATTAGGGGCAATTGTGTAAAAATTCCTTAAAGTGAATTTTGGACTAAATTGAATAGAGAGATGATTAAATAATTTAATTTTGATTATATTTAGATCAAGAAAGACGAAATATGGACTTAGATTGGGGAAAGAACAAAGTTACGGAATAGTTGACTCGTTTTGCCGTTTTAGCATCCGAGGTAAGTTTGTATGTAATAAGTTTTGTTATAAATGTATTTTAAATGCTTTTATATTCCATAAAATTTGATTACGAGACTACGAACATGTACGGCAATGATTCACCAATGATTTGGTATTTGAAATCCCGGTTGAACCTTATGTATAATTTGGATACTAGCGACATGTCATTAGAGGATTATTGTGATTATGTGATCCGGGTGTTGGTCCAGTACATCCTACCACTGGCTGAGTATATTGACATGTAACACCCATAACCCGTATCCGTTGCCGGACTGGGGTTATGAGGTATTAACCAGTCAAGTCACAGATTCAAATAATCACAAGAATATACTTAAACAAATTTTTAAGTAATTTATTATTGGTAGGAATAGTCAATTTATTCATTAACATCACATAACCGAATGTAACATGGATTCAACTTATATATTATACAAAATATACAATTAGCATTATACCTCCATTACAATCTACAAATTTATTCATAAGTAGAACTCATAAAATCAAGTACACCAAAACATTCCAATTTCACCATGTCATATTCGGCTCATTACAGTAGTACATATTTCGTCAACTTACCATAAATGCTTCTCCTATAAATAAAATGCATGTAATTTATTAATACATAACTTGTTATAACACAATATAAGTTCCCTATCAATGCATAATCAAACATATAATATATCATCATCATATTTATATATACCTTAAGATAAAATACATATTAGATCAATTTCTCATATGAATAACCATTTATAACAGCATTTGCCGAATCACATGTTAGGTATAACAAACTCACATACTTTTATCTTATGAACTAATTTATAATACATTACTATATAATTTCCAGACCAACTCATATTACTAATTATACATCACAAGAATAAGACATTAACTATAATTAGGCATACAATTAAACCTTGTGTATATCATGCCATGTAATAACCATATTTTAACAAGCTTATATTATGTCCGAACTTAGCTAACAACCTGTATTACCGAATTACACATTATACATTATTTAAATAATACTACATATTCTTATTTTTTTTCTATGTATACGTTAACAAAAACAACCATGTATCCATCCAAATCATTAACCATTTTCAAATCATAGAACCACCTATCACAAACATCATTCCATTATAACACTCAACATCATAACCAAAATAAATTTAAGCAACAACCAAGCCTAACCAAACTCAACATAAAAGATTAGCCATTTTCGCATGGCTTAGATTATACAAACCAAAATTCTAATTTTCAAATCACATTTCAATCTATACATGCCATAATTTAAGTTTAACTTATAAAGGTACCAAAATAGCTTATAGTGTAATGAACTTTACTGATAGTCTCCAAGCTCGTAGCTTGACTCCAAATCTGTAAAACAGAGTAAACATAAACACACAGAGTAAGCTATCTTAGCTTAGTAAGCCATAAGCAAATAAACAGCTCAAAAATATATTCAACCCTTTTTAAGCTAAACCAAATTATATTGTCATCACGAATGCTTAACCTTAAACCTACAAATGAGATACAATAATATATTTCCATGTACCATTTTTTTCTCTTTTTTTTTACCTTGGTCGAATACTCATTTAAACTAATTAACCAAATGTCATTCAACTTTTAGGTCAAAATATCACCATATAATCACGCATATTTATACCATTTAAATAAGTTCAAGAATCATAATATGACATTTTACACACATATTTCTTATTTGGCCAAATACTCATATAGCCACTTTATCATATTAATAATCAACTTACAAAGCCAAATAGACATATTAAAACTTAGTACATATTCACTCAAGTACATAAACTCAAGTATCGAAATAATATTTCATATACATATATTAATGATATAACCGAATATACCTCATCATATATACACATATATAAGGGTTATTCATGACATACAAATTACTCATTCAATAAACCAAATACACATATCACATACACATATTTTCTTTATTTGCATCTTACAAGATTTGTAACAAATAACCAAGGTGTTTTCTTAAGTTACCTCAAGTAAGTAACAAGTTAGTACCTGGCATATAACTCGTTTTACACATTCGAACTCAATTTACCTTGCCCGATGAACCATTCGAAATTGGGTAGGACACTCGGATAATCACATAAATCGTACAATGCCAACGTCCTAGACGTGGCCTTATATGTAGTCACATATCAATGCCACTATCCTAGACAGGGTCTTACTCATACACATATATCAGAATCACATATCGATGCCATGGTCTTACTCCCCACATACATCAGAATCCTATGTCATGACATACGTATCCTAGCTATTCCAAAGGTTATGGCTCGGTTGAAACGAATTCAGAAACATAGTATTCGAGCTTACTCACATTCGGCCAATGCATAATTAAAATCACATATTTCATTTCAGCAAGTATAATTTGCATATAATTATAATTAAGTATGTCTATTTGCTTATAAACTTACCTCGAATGTTATACGAGACAGGGCTGCTAGTCGACTACTTTTGTTTTTCCCCGATCCAAATCCGATTTCTTTGGTTCTTGATCTAAACATATTCAAATTAAACTTATTCAAACATATTTTCATTCAATTTAGTCCAACAACACATAAATGGGCAAATTACCATTTTATCCCTAACATTTACAACTTTTGCAATTTAGTCCCTATTACACAAAACACAAAGTATACAAAATTTCAAAATACCTATGTTGGGCCGAATTTTACCCATGTCTATACAAACCCATATCATTCATTTATTTCACATTTTAGTCCCTCAAATTATTATTTTTTCAATTTAGTCCTAATTACTCAAAATCATCAAAAACTCCAATACAAAACATATTAATCTAAATCATATGTTTCATATTTCATCATCAGACAACAAAAATCACAAGCTCTCAACAATTTCATAACTTAAAATATTCACCAAAATAAAAAATTCAAGCATGGGTTTTGTAGTACTCGAAGCAACGATCTCAAAAACGTAGAAATTATCAAAAACCGAACTAGCTACATACCTTGATTGTGCTTGACTATTGCTGAACTAGGTTTTCTTTTCTTTTTTTCTTTCTTATTTTGGTTTCGGTCAAAAGAATATAAAGTGAATCATGGCTTATTTTTTTTATGATATATGTTATATTATAATGGTTTATAATATTAGTTTACTAAAGTAACCTTAATATATTTATATCAAAACAATATAATATAAACCTATCGATGTCCACTTAATTAATTAATGGGATAATTGCAACATAAAGGCTCCCATTTTAAAAGCCAATGGCATTTTGGCCCTTTATACATTAAACTATCCAATTTTTAATTTACGCGATTAAGTCCTTTTATTAAATTAGACACTCAAACGATAAAATTAAATCACGAAAATTTCAAAAATATAAATTCACACAAAATAAACACAGAAAATAATTTTAAAATATTTTTTGACTCAGATTCATGGTCCCGAAACCACCGTTCCGATTAGGGTCTAAATCAGAATGTTACATGACATGTGTTGCGGTTACTTGACAGCTAGTGTGAGCAGCACCGTGTAGCTACATCTTGACCCACAGCTTGGGTGAGCAGGCCCGTTGATAGCTCTAGTGTGAGTAGTATATGTGATATGAGATTGAGTTGGCTTCGGGCCATGATATTGGCACTTTGGTGCAAGTTTTCCTGAGTATCCGATAGTATTTCGAATGGTTCAACGGCTAAATGAAAGACGTGGTTGTGTATGAGATTGACACTGTGACAGCCCAAAATTGACCCTAGTCGGGAAGTGGTTTCGGGACCGCTAAACCGAGTCACCGAAAGGTTTGAATGTGATGTTTATTGTCTAGAATATGTAATCATGAATGTGTGAAAATTTCAAGCTTCGATTTAGTCGATTGCATGTGAATTTAGTCAATAGGACTTATATGAGAAAATTTTAAAATGTGATAGGTCAATGCATGAGGACCTATTAGTGCATGTGGAAGAAAAGGGGACTTGCATGTCAAATTCCCCCTCCCTAATATGTAGTGGCCGGCCATGCTATGGGTGGAAACATGTCACCAACATGTTGTATTAGTGATGTATGGTAAGGGAAATAAAATATTAAGCATGATAATTAAATAATGAAGGGAAGGGTGATGGAAAAAAAAATAATAATGGTCTCACCCCCTTGTTGCCGTGAATTGAAGAAAGAAAACAAAAAAAAAGTGTTCATTCTTGAACATCCTTGGCCGAATAGAGGAAAGAAAGGAAGGGGGAAGAGCTTGAGAAAATCGGCTATGGTGGTTTGCTAGACTAAGGTATGTTTGATGTTGTCTTTGAGATGCATGCATGTTTTAAATAGCCCATGTTCAAATCTTGAATCTTGTTGATAACATGAGCAATCGGTCATGAGAAGGTGTTCAAGGAATGGTTGTTGTTCATGTTATTTGGATGAGAAATGGTGAGTTTTGTTGTTTCATGTTAAAGTTAGGTGAATGATGATAGAGGAGTGTTTGAACTATAAAAAAAAGAATCGGCTACCTTGTTATGAGCTAGGGCCGAATGTGAGTTTGGTTGTGTTTGAATATTACATGCTTGGTAGAATGGTGGATGAAGGTGCCGAATGTATGTTGGATTGATAGAGTGTCCAAATTGATTTTATGTGTGTATGCATGACCGAATATACGTGGTCACATGAGTAAGGAAATGAGTTATTTGATATGTGGTAAAAGTTAAGTACTAAATCGAAGGTTGCTAAAATTGCCATTTCTTTAGCCGAATATGTGCTTGATCAATGAAGGAATTGTTGAAGAATATAGGTGAACTTGGTGAGAGTATTCGGCCTAGTGTATAAATGATATGAAGATTTTAGGAAATTGTTTTGGTTAGGTGTATGTATGATTAAGTATATTCGGCAATATACTTAAAGTGGGTACATGGTATTACATTATAATTATTGAGCTTAAGTATACGGATATGTGTATATGTGGTCATATAATGACATCTTGGTTTGAAAATTTAATGATGTGTGATTGCCGGATGTGATAAATAAATTCATGTTATTGGGTTAAATATTGAATACTCTTATTTGTATTATTTAAGCTCAAGAACCTAAAGGAGAGGCGTCCAACAAGGGGAAATCGAAGGTCATCGAGTAGCCGACTCGGAATTATTTTACCCAACATAAGGTAAGTCATTAAGCATGTAGTTGGTATTATTTCAAATGGTCATAATGTGTATGTATTGATGCTGATTGGAATGAATAAATATACATATATATATATATGCATGTACGTATGTGATGATGAAATTGTTGAATGAAAGAAAAGAAGTAAGATGTACTGAGTTGTTGATCTCGGCACTAAACGTGCGGGATGACCATTTATGACCATGAGATTGGCGCTAAGTGCGCGGGATTAAATTGTACAGCACTAAGGGTGCGATTCGACTATGTTGCACTAAGTGTGCGAAATGAATATGATGCACTAAGTGTGCGAATTGACCATGCGGCACTAAGTGTGCGAGTTTGACTATGTAGCACTAAGTGTGCGATTTGATTACGTAGCACTAAGTGTGCGAGTTGATTATATAGCACTGAGTGTGCGGGCTCAATATACATTCGTGAATCATTATGGACACTATGTGTGCGACACTATTGAGTCGATCGCGGACAGCGGATCGGGTAAGTGTCTTGAGTACGTGGCTAATAGGTGCTATGCTTATACTTGGTGTTGAGCTCGGTAAGTTCGAACCTATGTGACAAATATACTTGAAGTCACGTACATAAAATTTATCGTAGGATGGGTGAAAGGCCGTATAGTCGTTTGATTGTAACGAAAATAAATCGATTTATGAAAATGCTTCAATGTCCTATTGATGAGTATATAGAATGTGAATGCATGAATTGATATGAAATTGAATCGATAGGTTGGAGGAACTATGGTATGGTTCGGTATGGATGGAGTAAATTGTCTCGTTCCATTTTGTTTCCTCTTGGGATAATGTTATTGATAGATGGTAGTGCATTGCTTATGACTTACTGAGTTATAAACTCACTCGATGTTTCCTTGTCACCCATTATAGGTTGCTTGGACTCATCTATTTTTGCGGGGTCGGGCCGTCATCGAAGTCATCACACCGGATAGCAAGTTTTGGTATTTTCTTCTTAGTTGGCTTAGAAGAACATTTTGGCATGTATAAGCTATTACGTTGTGTTTGAATTTTGGCATGTAAACTTTAAGCCATGCGAAAATGGCACGAATGTTCGATTGAGTTGGATCAAGGGTAGGCATGAAATGGACCTAGTTACTTTCGTAACAGATGCTGGCAGCAGCAGTGTCATGAGATTGAAAAATCACTAAAAATAGTAGGAGTGGAATTAATTGATGAATAAATTATGTAATCGAAGCTCGATGAGTCTGCTTTCATGAGGAAGTAACGAAAAGATCATATGGGCAGTATATTAAGAGATAATCAGATTTTTGTGGGACAGGCCCAGAACGGTTTCTGGATTCCCTGATCCGACTTTGGAATTTCATTAAAAATTAACCAGAGATAATTATGGGTCGTACCATATATGTACAGATTCCTCTCTGAGTCTAGTTTTCATAGAAACAAACGGCATCAGTATTGGAGCCTCGTGTAGGGAGATATCCAAGTCGTAATGGGCAAAGGTCAGTGTAGTCGATCCCTGCAACTTGGGAGACTTTGACTAATAAACTGTACTAATTGGCCTGACCAAAAATTCTAGAAAAAAATACATAGATGGGCACATGAGTCTAGTTTCTGGGAAAAATTACGGAACTGATTTTCGAGTTACGAAACTCAAGATATGATTTTTAAAACGACTAGTACACAGATTGGGCAGTGTCTGGAAAATAAATTTTATAAGGGGTTAAAGTCAGTTAACACCTCGTGTTCGACTCCGGTGTCGGTTTCGAGTTCGGGGTGTTACATTTTATTGGTATCAGAGCTATGGTTTAGTCGGTTCTAGGACTACCATAGCACGTATGAGTCTAGCTATACATGCCATAATGTTAATGTTTAAAAGGGTGATGACTTCTGACGGTTGAAATGTTTTTGTTTTGATTAGTAAATGGATCCCGGTGAAGAAAGAACCCTAGCGGATGACGTTGAGAGCGTAGCGGCTGCTCCCGCACAAGGGACGCCGCCTGTTGAACCTCAGTCATCTGCGAATAATCAAGGTGAGGGGGCTAAACAAGCCTTCTTTACCATGATGAATGAGTGGGTCGCGCAATATGCCCGAACCAACCCGGCTGTCCAACAATTCCCAAATTTGAATAATCCACCCCAAGAGCCTGTAATGCCATCAGTCGCTGATCCTGTGAGGCTGAGTAAGCCACCTGTAGACTTGATTAGGAAGCGTGGGGCCGAGGAGTTCAAGGCCATAGTAACTGATGATGCCGAAAGGGCCGAGTTCTGGCTTGATAATACCATTCGGGTGTTCGATGAATTGTCATGCACACCCGATGAATGTCTAAAATGTGCCGTATCTTTGTTGCGAGACTCAGCCTACTATTGGTGGAGGACCTTGATTTCCATAGTCCCGAACGAGCAAGTAACTTGGGACTTCTTTCAAACGGAATTCCGGAAGAAATTTATTAGCCAACGGTTCATTGATCAGAAGCGTAAGGAGTTCTTGGAACTCAAGCAAGGCCGTATGACTGTATCTGAATACGAACATGAATTCGTAAGACTTAGTAGGTATGCCCGGGAGTGTGTAGCTGATGAGGTTGCTATGTGCAAAAGATTTGAGGAAGGATTGAATGAAGATTTAAAGCTACTAATGGGTATTTTGGAAATAAAAGAATTCGTAACACTAGTCGAACGAGCCTGCAAGGCGGAAGAACTTGGAAAGGAGAAGAGGAAGGCTGAATTTGAAGCTAGAGATTATCGTAAAAGATCGACGGGTAAAGCTCCGTTCTCAGCTGTAAAGAAGTTCAGGGAGGACATTAATAAGTCGAGGGCGACTGCGGGAATTTCCATCAGGGCAAGACCATCGATGGGCTCCCGAGCTACTTCGGTAGCTAGTGTGGGCAATAATCGTCACGAGAAACCTGAATGTCCCAATGTGGAAGACGACACCTAGGTGAATGTTGGGGCAAGTCTACTAGCAGGGCCTGTTACGGATGCGGTTCGAAGGACCACCTCATTAGAGATTGCACGGAGCTGGATGAGAAGAATAAGATTCAAGGTGCAAGACCTAGTGGAGTGACATCTAGAGGTAGACCACCGAGAATTTTTGGAGGCAGGGGTGGTAGTCAGAGGGGGGCTTCTGATACGGCCGATCGCGCCGAGAACCGTGCTCCTGCTAGAGCATATGCCATTCGCGCACGAGAGGAGGCATCCTCCCCCGACGTCATCACTGGTACCTTCACTCTCTTTGATACTAATGTCATTGCATTGATTGACCCTGGTTCTACTCATTCATATGTATGCGAAACCTTAGCAACCAGTAAGACTCTTCCTGTTGAGTCTACTGAGCTCGTAATTTGAGTATCAAACCCTTTGGGCCAATGCGTACTTGTTGATAAAGTGTGTATGAGATGCCCTCTAATAATCCGAGAATCCTGTTTTCCGGCCGATTTGATGCTTTTGCCGTTCGACGAGTTTGATGTTATTCTTGGTTTGGATTGGTTAACCGCGCATGATGCGGTTGTGAATTGCAAAAGCAAGACTATCGATTTGAGGTGCGCAAATAACGAAATAATCCGAGTTGAGTCTGCGGACTTAAGGGGGTTGCCAGCTGTAATATCAGCAATGTTGGCCCAGAAATATGTAAGGAAAGGGTGCGAAGCATACCTCGCGTATGTACTTGATGACAAGGAGTTAGAAAAGAAACCCGAATCGGTGCCGGTGGTCTGTGAATACCCGGATGTCTTTCCTGAAGAGTTACCGGGCTTGCCACCTGTTCGGGAGGTAGAGTTTGGTATTGAGCTTGTACCTGGAACTACGCCTATTTCGATCGCTCCGTATCGTATGGCACTAACCGAGTTAAAAGAGTTGAAAGCTCAGTTGCAAGAATTGACGGATAGAGGTTTCGCTCGACCGAGTTTCTCACCTTGGGGTGCCCCAGTATTGTTCGTGAAAAAGAAGGACGGAACCATGAGGTTGTGCATTGATTATCGTCAACTGAATAAAGTGACGATAAAGAATAAGTATCCGTTACCGCGTATTGATGATCTGTTCGATCAATTAAAGGGAGCATCGGTGTTTTCAAAGATAGATTTGAGATCGGGTTATTATCAGTTGCGGATTCGAGATTCGGACGTACCCAAAACTACTTTCAGAACGAGGTACGGTCACTACGAGTTCTTAGTGATGCCGTTCGGGCTCACTAATGCCCCTGCGGTGTTTATGGATTTGATGAATCGGATCTTCAGGCCGTATTTGGATCGGTTCGTAGTTGTGTTTATTGATGACATCTTGGTCTATTCAAGAGATGAGACCGAACATGCTGAGCATCTGAGGCAAGTGTTGCAAATTTTGCGGGATAAGCAGTTATATGCTAAGTTCAGTAAGTGTGAGTTCTGGTTAAGAGAGGTTAGCTTCTTGGGTCATGTGGTATCCGCATCGGGTATTCGAGTTGACCCGAGCAAAATTTCAGCCATACTTAACTGGAAGCCTCCGAGAAATGTTACTGAAGTCCGGAGCTTTCTAGGGCTCGCCGGTTATTACCGACGATTTGTCAAAGGTTTCTCGATGATAGCCACACCAATGACGAAGCTACTTCAGAAGGATGTTAAGTTCGAATGGACGGAGAAATGTCAGAAAAGCTTCGATCAACTGAAAACTCATCTGACTGAAGCTCCAATTTTGGTGCAACCCGAATCGGGTAAAGAGTTTGTCGTTTATAGTGACGCATCCCTACTTGGGTTGGGTTGCGTATTGATGCAAGAAGGTCGAGTTGTGGCTTATGCGTCGAGACAATTGAAGCCACACGAGAGAAATTATCCGACCCATGATCTCGAACTAGCCGCCATTGTGTTTGCATTGAAAATATGGCGACATTATTTGTTTGGTGAGAAGTGCCATGTGTTTTCAGATCACAAAAGTCTCAAATATTTGATGACTCAACGAGACTTGAATCTGCGACAAAGACGTTGGCTTGAGTTGTTGAAAGATTACGAGCTTGTCATTGATTACCACCCGGGAAAGGCTAATGTGGTTGCGGACGCCTTAAGCCGGAAATAACTGTTTGCTTTGCGAGCGATGAATGTACACTTGTCTGTTCTACCTGACAATGTGTTAGTAGCTGAATTAAAAGCCAAACCATTATTGACTCATCAAATTCGTGAAGCTCAGAAAGTCGATGATGAATTGGTTGCAAAACGAGCTGAGTGTGTTCCGAACAAGGAATCGGAGTTTCAGATTGATGATGATGGTTGTTTGAGGTTTAGAAGTCGTTTGTGCGTTCCAAGGAATTCGGAACTTATTCCGATGATCCTGAACGAAGCCCATTGTAGCCGAATGTCAATTCACCCGGGGAGCACGAAAATGTACAACGACTTGAAACGTCGGTTTTGGTGGCATGGTATGAAGCGAGACATCTCCGACTTTGTTTCGAGATGTTTAATATGTCAACAGGTGAAAGCGGAACATCAAGTGCCTTCAGGATTACTTCAGCCGATCATGATACCCGAGTGGAAATGGGACCGAGTCACAATGGACTTTGTGTCCGGACTGCCATTGTCCGCAAGTAAGAAGGATGCGATTTGGGTTGTTGTTGATAGGCTGACTAAGTCGGCTCACTTTATCCTCGTGCGTACGGATTTTTCATTGGATAAACTAGCCGAATTGTATGTCTCTCAGATTGTGAGATTACATGGAGTACCTATTTCTATCGTGTCGGATAGAGATCCGAGATTCACCTCACGATTTTGGAAGAAATTGCAAGAAGCTTTGGGTACCAAGCTGCATTTTAGCACCGCTTTTCACCCCCAAACCGATGGTCAATCCGAGCGGATAATTCAGATACTTGAGGATATGTTGAGATGTTGCATCCTCGAGTTCAGTAGTTCATGGGAACGGTATTTACCTTTGATTGAATTCGCTTACAACAACAGTTTTCAATCAAGTATTAAGATGGCACCTTATGAGGCTTTGTACGGTCGTAAATGCCGTACGCCATTGTTTTGGACCGAGCTTGGTGAAAGTAAAATTTTCGGAGTTGATTTGATTAAAGATGCCGAACAAAAAGTAAAGGTAATCCGTGAGAGTCTGAAGGTAGCCACAGATCGTCAAAAATCGTATGCGGATTTAAAGCGAAAGGACATTGAATATCAGGTGGGAGATAAAGTGTTTCTTAAAGTGTCACCTTGGAAGAAGGTACTCAGATTTGGCCGTAAAGGCAAGTTGAGCCCGAGATTCATTGGGCCGTACGAAATTTCCGAACGAGTGGGGCCGGTTGCATATAGATTGATTTTGCCCCCTGAACTTGAAAAGATGCACGATGTCTTCCATGTTTCAATGCTTCGACGTTATAGATCCGATCCGTCACATGTGATTAATCCCTCAGAAGTTGAAATTCAATCTAACTTGAGCTATGAAGAAGAACCGATTCGTATCCTAGCTCGTGAAGTGAAAGAGTTGCGAAATAAAAGGGTTCCGTTGGTTAAGGTGTTGTGGCTCAAACACGGGATCGAGGAAGCAACCTGGGAACCCGAGAGCTCGATGAAAGAACGATATCCAAACCTATTTACTGGTAAGATTTTCGAGGACGAAAATTTCTTAAGTGAGGGAGAGTTGTGACAGCCCAAAATTGACCCTAGTCGGGAAGTGGTTTCGGGACCGCTAAACCGAGTCACCGAAAGGTTTGAATGTGATGTTTATTGTCTAGAATATGTAATCATGAATGTGTGAAAATTTCAAGCTTCGATTTAGTCGATTGCATGTGAATTTAGTCAATAGGACTTATATGAGAAAATTTTAAAATGTAATAGGTCAATGCATGAGGACCTATTAGTGCATGTGGAAGAAAAAGGGGACTTGCATGTCAAATTCCCCCTCCCTAATATGTAGTGGCCGGCCATGCTATGGGTGGAAACATGTCACCAACATGTTGTATTAGTGATGTATGGTAAGGGAAATAAAATATTAAGCATGATAATTAAATAATGAAGGGAAGGGTGATGGAAAAAAAAATAATAATGGTCTCACCCCCTTGTTGCCGTGAATTGAAGAAAGAAAACAAAAAAAAAGTGTTCATTCTTGAACATCCTTGGCCGAATAGAGGAAAGAAAGGAAGGGGGAAGAGCTTGAGAAAATCGGCTATGGTGGTTTGCTAGACTAAGGTATGTTTGATGTTGTCTTTGAGATGCATGCATGTTTTAAATAGCCCATGTTCAAATCTTGAATCTTGTTGATAACATGAGCAATCGGTCATGAGAAGGTGTTCAAGGAATGGTTGTTGTTCATGTTATTTGGATGAGAAATGGTGAGTTTTGTTGTTTCATGTTAAAGTTAGGTGAATGATGATAGAGGAGTGTTTGAACTATAAAAAAAGAATCGGCTACCTTGTTATGAGCTAGGGCCGAATGTGAGTTTGGTTGTGTTTGAATATTACATGCTTGGTAGAATGGTGGATGAAGGTGCCGAATGTATGTTGGATTGATAGAGTCTCCAAATTGATTTTATGTGTGTATGCATGACCGAATATACGTGGTCACATGAGTAAGGAAATGAGTTATTTGATATGTGGTAAAAGTTAAGTACTAAATCGAAGGTTGCTAAAATTGCCATTTCTTTAGCCGAATATGTGCTTGATCAATGAAGGAATTGTTGAAGAATATAGGTGAACTTGGTGAGAGTATTCGGCCTAGTGTATAAATGATATGAAGATTTTAGGAAATTGTTTTGGTTAGGTGTATGTATGATTAAGTATATTCGGCAATATACTTAAAGTGGGTACATGGTATTACATTATAATTATTGAGCTTAAGTATACGGATATGTGTATATGTGGTCATATAATGACATCTTGGTTTGAAAATTTAATGATGTGTGATTGCCGGATGTGATAAATAAATTCATGTTATTGGGTTAAATATTGAATACTCTTATTTGTATTATTTAAGCTCAAGAACCTAAAGGAGAGGCGTCCAACAAGGGGAAATCGAAGGTCATCGAGTAGCCGACTCGGAATTATTTTACCCAACATAAGGTAAGTCATTAAGCATGTAGTTGGTATTATTTCAAATGGTCATAATGTGTATGTATTGATGCTGATTGGAATGAATAAATATACATATATATATATGTATGTACGTATGTGATGATGAAATTGTTGAATGAAAGAAAAGAAGTAAGATGTACTGAGTTGTTGATCTCGGCACTAAACGTGCGGGATGACCATTTATGACCATGAGATTGGCGCTAAGTGCGCGGGATTAAATTGTACAGCACTAAGGGTGCGATTCGACTATGTTGCACTAAGTGTGCGAAATGAATATGATGCACTAAGTGTGCGAATTGACCATGCGGCACTAAGTGTGCGAGTTTGACTATGTAGCACTAAGTGTGCGATTTGATTACGTAGCACTAAGTGTGCGAGTTGATTATATAGCACTGAGTGTGCGGGCTCAATATACATTCGTGAATCATTATGGACACTATGTGTGCGACACTATTGAGTCGATCGCGGACAGCGGATCGGGTAAGTGTCTTGAGTACGTGGCTAATAGGTGCTATGCTTATACTTGGTGTTGAGCTCGGTAAGTTCGAACCTATGTGACAAATATACTTGAAGTCACGTACATAAAATTTATCGTAGGATGGGTGAAAGGCCGTATAGTCGTTTGATTGTAACGAAAATAAATCGATTTATGAAAATGCTTCAATGTCCTATTGATGAGTATATAGAATGTGAATGCATGAATTGATATGAAATTGAATCGATAGGTTGGAGGAACTATGGTATGGTTCGGTATGGATGGAGTAAATTGTCTCGTTCCATTTTGTTTCCTCTTGGGATAATGTTATTGATAGATGGTAGTGCATTGCTTATGACTTACTGAGTTATAAACTCACTCGATGTTTCCTTGTCACCCATTATAGGTTGCTTGGACTCATCTATTTTTGCGGGGTCGGGCCGTCATCGAAGTCATCACACCGGATAGCAAGTTTTGGTATTTTCTTCTTAGTTGGCTTAGAAGAACATTTTGGCATGTATAAGCTATTACGTTGTGTTTGAACTTTGGCATGTAAACTTTAAGCCATGCGAAAATGGCACGAATGTTCGATTGAGTTGGATCAAGGGTAGGCATGAAATGGACCTAGTTACTTTCGTAACAGATGCTGGCAGCAGCAGTGTCATGAGATTGAAAAATCACTAAAAATAGTAGGAGTGGAATTAATTGATGAATAAATTATGTAATCGAAGCTCGATGAGTCTGCTTTCATGAGGAAGTAACGAAAAGATCATATGGGCAGTATATTAAGAGATAATCAGATTTTTGTGGGACAGGGCCAGAACGGTTTCTGGATTCCCTGCTCCGAATTTGGAATTTCATTAAAAATTAACCAGAGATAATTAGGGGTCGTACCATATATGTACAGATTCCTCTCTGAGTCTAGTTTTCATAGAAACAAACGGCATCAGTATTGGAGCCCCGTGCAGGGAGATATCCAAGTCGTAATGGGCAAAGGTCAGTGTAGTCGATCCCTGCAACTTGGGAGACTTTGACTAATAAACTGTACTAATTGGCCCGACCAAAAATTCTAGAAACAAATACATAGATGGCCACATGAGTCTAGTTTCTGGGAAAAATTACGGAACTGATTTTCGAGTTATGAAACTCAAGATATGATTTTTAAAACGACTAGTACACAGATTGGGCAGTGTCTGGAAAATAAATTTTATAAGGGGTTAAAGTCAGTTAACACCTCGTGTTCGACTCCGGTGTCGGTTTCGAGTTCGGGGTGTTACAGACACGAGATGGTACAAGTATGTACATGAACCGTATAAGCTTAAATTGAAGAAGTTATGAAGTTTATGTATAAGATTATCATAGAAAATGTGAAAGGTTTGTTAATTATATGAATTACATGTTGATATGTTCAAATTGATGATTTGTGTAATTGTGTTAAGATTGAGTTTATTTTATACGAGGTTACTAAGCTATATAGCTTACTTTGTTTAATTTTCCATGTTTTTTAGTGATTTTAAAGCTAGCTCGGACTCGAGTATCGTTGGAGACATCATCACACTATCCAACTATCAATTTGGTACTTTTGAGCTTATGTTTTGAGTATATGGCATGTATAGGGACTTTGGTCATTTTGGTATACTTGGTAATGTGTTGTGCCATTTGAAATGGCTTGTTTATGTTTATATTTTGGTTGTAAATATATAGCCATGAGATTTGGTTTAAGTTGGTTATTTTAAATGTATATGTATATGTGAGAATGGCCTATGATATGGTCCATAATTGCTTGCAAATGGTTTGTGGTAATTTAGCATTTATGGTAGCTAATGGTTAGAGATGGCTATTATATGTTAGTGATTTTAGGCAAGATAAAATGTTTGGTTGAAATAATTCAATAAGTGTTTGAGATTAATGTGTATAGAGAATGGGAGTATTGAATGTGCATGAATTATGTTTGATTTGGTTGAATTGAAATGCCTTTTGATGCTATGTATTTGTGCCAATTGATGTGGTGTAGGTGCATGCAAATTTGGGTGGCAAAATGGCTTGGTAAATAGCCTATTTTTGTCCACACAAGCAGAGACACGGGCGTGTGTCTCAGCCGTATGTGACACACAGCTATGTTACATGGCCGTGTGCCCCCTAGTGTTGAAATTAAAATCAAGTCAGTATGCTCCACACGGCCTCACACACGGGCGTGTGACTTGGGCGTGTGACTTGGCCGTGTGGCATAAGTCAGTATACCCTACAAGTTTGGCATGGCCTAGCACACGGCCTGGCACACGGGCATGTATAGCTTTTTTTAGGGTACACGAGCGTGTGTGTTGGTTGTATGACCTAAGTCAGAGAGTTATACGGGGTTGGACACGGGCTGGGACACGGCCATGTACTCCCATTTCGAATGTCCACACGGCCTATGACATGGGCGTGTCTGTTGGCCATGTGAGACACATGGTCGGGCCACTCGAGCGTGTGTCCCCTGTTTTAAGAAAAATTTCTTAAATGTTCTATAAGTTTACAAAGTTATCAGTTTAGTCTTGAACCTTTACTAAAGCATGTTTAGGGCCTCGTATGCTCATATTAGGGACATTTTGATTGAGATTGAATGGTAATTGCATGAAATGTGAAAATGTATGCAAAGTGAATGTTTAATTGTTTCATAAGTTCGGTAATACTCCGTAACCCTATTTTGGCGTTGAATACGGGTGAGGAGTGTTACATGTAGGAAGTTGCGAATAACCAAGATTAATATCCATCTCCACTATAATTTTCTTTTGTTGTTGATCATCTATGAAAATCTATTGTTGACCTTGCCTTGCTTCTCTAACCTCTTTTTTGATTTCTACGAGTAGCCTTTTTGAATTTAGCTATCTAAAAGTAATGGTTCCAATGGGTTACCTCTAGTCATAAACGAAAGGAACATGTAAGAATCTAACAAAAGAAAATCAAAAGTTAAAAATTAAATTAAATACAAAATTATTAAAATAAAAATAAAAAATGGCTAAATTAATAGCGCCAAAAACTTGATGGTCACAAAACTAACTAAGAATTTGACTAAGGCAAGTGCACCTATCAATTACTAGTATAGTTACGGTGAGCAAAAATATTGTTGCCACGAAGACTACAAGTAATATTAATTACCATCTTTCTATTATTTAACTGAATAATTCAAATGATCAATTAAAACTAAAATTAGCTAATTTAATTAACTAATGAACGTATCAAAGAACAAAATAAGAAAATAATTGAATAACAACCAAGAAATGAAACAATACTCAAGTAAGAATCTGCCTAGATTTCATTTATCAAATTCAATCTAAATTACACAATTTCTTTACTTAGCACCTTGATCCGTGGAAAGCCCTAAATTATGTTAATATCTCTTTCGAACATAAAAGCAACTGACTCTAGATTGATTAATTGAAATTTCTTTCTAATTAAAACCCTTATTATCCTATTAACTTCTACTATAGATTCCCTATTAGATTTGACTCTAATCCGGTAGATTTATGTCATCCTATTTTTAGGATTGCATGCAACTCAACTTAATTATGTGAGATCTAATCTTAAACAGGGTTTATTGAACCACCAATTTAATCATATCAAACATGTATTAATAATTTAGAAAAACCAAACCAATAATTAAGCACATATAATTTAGAACAAAGAAACTATGTATTTATTTCGTAAAATAGAAATCAAACGACATAATTCATTGTAGGGTTTATTCATAATTCATCGTAGGATTCATTCCCCCTAAGTATTTAGAAAATTAGTTCATACTCAAAAAGAGAAAAATCAAAGATACAATATAACCGAAAGAATAAAAGTAACTCATGATAACTTCCTAAGAAATCAACTGAGAATCTTCAAACTTGACCAAAATCTGCTTTAGTTTCGACTTCAATGGTGTTTTTCGAGTCATTTTCTTGATTATTTTCTGACTACTTTCTCTTATCTTCTTACTTTTGTCATATATACATCTTAAAATGCCCGAAAAATCTAAAATCGTGATTTTCGCTATTCAGTGTGCAATCCCATGAAATTGACACGACTTACCACATGCTTATGTGGTTCACATGGTCGTGTGGTCTGGCCGTGTGAAAAGGTGTAGCTCAAGTGGTTCCTTCAGCTTTCTCTGACGCTCTTATTTTTCCTCTTTTTTTGCTCCTTTTGCTCTCTTTGCTCCCACGTGCTCTATCAGCATTAAACAATTAATTTCAAGTATTAGGAGTATAAAATTCACAATAAACATTGGATAATTACCCAAAACACGTTAAGAATGAGGTTAAAACATGTTATTTTTAAGACTTATCATAAAATGTATCCAATTATTATGTCGTCGCAAATTAATATTTTACAGCTATATAAATATCATTACGTAAAAGTATTAAAAACATATTATTATTGTGTAAATTATTTGATAAAAATACATTTTATAATTGTTAAAATAAATTTTTGACAATGACATATAGCTGTTGTGTAGTGTAATACACAACCAATTAAACTACTCTTGCAAAATAATATTTGGAAACCAATAGTATTATTGTTACGTAAATAAGTTGGCAACCATATATAATGGTTGTTGAAACATTTTTTTTTGGAACGTCTGTAATGTAATATACAACCAACTAAAATGTCGTCACAAAATAATTTGACAACCATTATATTATAGTTATGTAAAAAATTAGCATCTAAATTTACATTGTTATGAATTCTAAGTTGCAACCAATATATTATTATGTAATAATTTTTTTCAATTGAAATATTGTCGTTGATTTATAGATTTCATAAATGATTTTATTGTAACTAAAAATATTTGCACAAATAAATTAAGTCATTGCTAAAAAACATATTTGAAAATGACAAAAGTCATTGTAATATATATAAATAAAAATGACTTTTTAATTTGCAAAGTGTTGCGTATACTTTAGACAATAGAGGTATACGCAATGATCCCACAACGACTTTTTGTTGTTACAATAAAATTTAGCAACAGTAATACAATATTTAGCAATGACTTTTAATGTTGGTAATGCCCATTTTTCTTGTAGTGGTTGTAAATTTAATCATTATACTCTAGTTTGCTCTATTTTTTCAATATTAGAAATTTCAATTCAGACCCAAATAGTAATTGTTCAATTCATTAAGTTTAATTATGATATTTTTAAAATTTAGTGATAAACATCATAGAAGGAACCAAGATAAAGCATTTGGGGGTGAGGAGCAAATATAAATAATAAAATATAACAAAATGCAATAACATTCATGGCTAAAATAATTCAAATATACATACATCCAACATATCAAAATAGAACACATTACTTTTTAGATCATGAAAGTCATCTATAAATGAATCTACATGAAATGTCTCGGCAATTTCTTTTTCAACATATAGTAGCAAACAATTTAAGAGAACTTCATCTTCAATATTGTTGCAGCACTTATTTTTAATGATGTTCAATACCAAAATTGATCATTCCGTGTAGCTAGAGAAACTATAAGATTAAGAATAAGATTCACCACTTTGCATACAAGAGGATAAATCTAATACTTTCTTTCTTTTACCAACCATTGTCACAAATCATAAATAGTTTCCACTTTTTTGAAATCCTAAAGTTATCACAAATTATCAAAATGCCCAAATTACATCGTTAATTGCATAATCTATTATTCAATAATGTCTGAAAGGATAAATTTTGTGGACCAATTGACAAATTTCATCAATTCTAAATGAAGTGTGCTTCTTTAGATCTATATTGAACTAAGAGTAAGAAACTCGATTGTATGATCATTGAACTTATCATTCAATTCTTGTAACTGAGTATCAATCACAATATTAAAATATGTATTTTAAAATGATGCTCCAATGTAATATCCACATGTTAATTGTGAGCTTGCCATTTTCTTGCAACATAATGAGCATTCAAATTTGGGATAGATATGTTAATTGATTCAAAAAAGGATCTCATCTTACAATTAGATCATCCCATTATTCATTCCATAAATTTTGAATGTGTGGCTTAATAGATGAAACATGATGCATTGCATTCAAAATATCCTTAGATTACTGTTGTGAAGTTTGATGTGGCATATTAGAAATCTCAAGAACTTTTCTTATAAGATGTAAAATAAAAACAAACTTAGAGGAAGTCAAAGCCTCCTATGTTACATCTGCATCTGTATGTTGAGTTGAAGTAGCTCTATCGTTAATAATGTTGAACAAAACCTCACATATTTCACTAAACATATTGATCAAGATAGAAATAGATTTTAAATGTGCACTCCATTGAGTATATTCTAGCCTTTGCAAATTACAAATTTGATTAAATTCCCTTTCACATTAAATCTCACTAATATAAAGTAAATGAGCAACATTTATAGCATGGGCAACTTTCAATTGATCTCTTCGCTTGCCTAATGCAACAACTATATAGATAACAGAGCTCAATTTATTAAAGCAATAGTGGATAAAGATAAGTTATTTTAAAGCAATAACTAATGCTAATTGCAAGCAATATGCCATATAATGAACATAGTAAGCATAGGTACATACACTTAAAATCAAAGTTTGTATGCCATTCCACTCTTTTCCTATATTATTAGCACTATCAAAGCCTTGTCCTCGAATGTTATGAACAAAAAAATTATATTAGGAGTGAAAAATATCCATCCTTTAATGTAGATGTAACAATGTCCTTAACAAGAAGTAATCCAAAAAAAAACCCACTCTTTCATATATAGCCACTTTTATCAACATATCTCAAACAATGGATAGTTGTTTATTTTTAGATTGAACTCGAGGTTCGCCAACTATTATACAAAACTTAGAATCACCCAATTTTGAATGAATTTTTTACTTTAGTAAAAAAGGACTTGTAAAATTTCCTTTTACATTTTTGGTGAAGTGTATACAACATTTTTTTCTCTAAATCTGTCTCTATAGATGTTGCTATTTCATCATTGCAAGATGATATCCAACTTAGTAGTTGAAGAAAATTCTTTGACCTTTGTGATGTTTTAGTTTTAACATCACCTCTAAAAGTCATAATCTTTTAGGAGCTCTATCCACCGTCTCTGTCTCAAATTCAATTCTTTTTTATAAAGAAGATATTTCAAACTTTTATGATCAGTATAAATGTAGCATTTTTCACCGTATAAATAGTGCCTCCAAATCTTTAGAGTAAAAATCACAACTGCCAGCTCTAAATCATGAGTCGCATAATTACGTTCATGTGGCTTCAACTGTCGAGATGCATAGGCTATTACTTTTCTATCCTGCATCAATACACAACCCAGGCCATTCAAAGAAGCATCACTGTAAACTATGAAATCTTTCCCCAATTCAGGTAATGTCAGAACTGGTGCCTCTGTCAACATCTGCTTCAATGTTTCAAAACTCCTTTGACATTGATTATCCCAAATAAAAGGAACATTATTCTGTAACAGCTTGGTAATCAGTAAAGCTATTTTTGAGAATTCGTTGACAAATCTTCTACAGTACCCAACTAAACCGAGAAAACTGCATACCTCTAATACATTCTTAGGTGGTTTCCATTTGACAATCGCTTCAATCTTCTTTGGATCAACTCGTGATACCACATGTCCCAGAAATACAACCTTTGACAACCAGAATTCACATTTACTGAGTTTCTCGTACAATTTTTTTTCCCACAGAATCTGTAGTACAATCCTGAGATGCTGATCATGTTCTGACTCTGACATAGAATAAACTAGTATATCATCAATAAAAACCACCACGAAATGATCTAAATATGGCTGAAAAATGCGATTCATCAAATCCATGAAAGCAGCTAGGGCATTAGTCAACCCAAATGGCATCACCAAAAATTCATAATAACCATACCGAGTACGAAATAGAGTTTTTGGTACATCACTTTTTTTTACCTTCAGCTGATAATACTCGGATCTTAAGTCAATCTTCGAAAATACCAAAGCTCCCTTTAATTGGTCAAATAAATCGTCAATACGAGGTAATGGATATTTATTCTTGATTTTTACCTTGTTTAATTGTCGATGATCAATACATAACCTCATAGATCCATCTTTCTTCTTAACAAATAATACCGGAGCTCCCCAAGGTGAGATACTCGGTCTAATGAATCAACGATCTAGTAAATCCTGTAGTTGCACCTTTAACTCTTTCAATTCAGTGGGTGACATTCGATACGGAGGTATAGAGATTGGTGATGTAACCAGATACACCTCTATAGCAAATTCAACCTCTCTGTCAGGTGGTAAGCCCGGCAATTCTTTATGAAATACATCTGGAAACTCACATACGGTCTTGATCTGACTGCACTGACTCCCAACTAAATCAGAATTAATAACATATGCCAAATATGTTGTACAACCTTGCTGGAGCAATTTATTAGCTTTCATTTCCGAAATAATGCGCGTCGAGCCATTGGTACAAATGCCATTCACCTCAATTTTGTCCCCATCCTCTGTTTAAATACTAAATCTCTTTTTATGACAATCCAAGATCACCCTGTATTCGGATAACCAATCCATACCCAATATTATATCAAAATCGCCGAAAGGCATAATCAACAAGTCAACGGAAAACATTTTAACATGTATCATCAACGAGCATCTCCGGCATACTCGATCGTCAAACATAGTTTGTCCCAAAGGGCTAGACACTTCTATTAAAACTATAGACATTTCAGATTTTAATTTTCCCAACTCAACCAGTTTTTAATTAATATATGAATGTGATGACCCTAGATCAATTAAAGTATAAACATGTTCAGAATGCAGTAAAAATATACCTATCACAACATCATGTGCATCGCCTTCTTTTCTGGTCTGAACTACATACGCCCTAGCTGGTGCTCTAGTTTCTGACTGTTGTGTAGCTAAATCACTACTTTTTCGTGCACTTCCACCTCCAAATACAGAACCACCTCTGCTCGTGCCTCTACCTCTAGTAGTAGACACCGATCTCTGAGATGTTGCAGGTATAGTATTTTCTCCTTTTGGACAGTCTTTGATGAAATGATCTGTGGATCCACATCAAAAACACCTTCTAGTTATCTTCCAATATTCACCTAAGTACTTTTTCCCATAGTGTTAGCAGTCAGGAATATCAATGTTTCGTGAAGGCCCTCTTATACTACTGGTAGAAACTGTAGTCTGCTTTCCCCGACTTCTTTCACCTCGATCTGATCAAAAACTCAACATCCAACCACCTCTGAATTCTCTAAATCTCTTTGGTAAAGGACTTGAACTGGTTTTTCCAACTCTTTTCTTGGCTGATTTAGTTGTTTCAGGCTTTTTATCCAATCCTAAAACTTGTTCCACCATTTTTGCTATCTCCGCCAAATCTACAAATTCTGTTATTCGAAGTGATACCGACTGTACCTTAATCTCATCTCTCAAACCTCGTAGGAATCTTTTACAGCTATCAGCCTCAGTTGGTATGAACTCAGAAGCATAGCGACCGAGTCTGGAGAATTCACGTTCATAATCTATCACTGTCATTTCTCCTTGTTTCAGCATTAAAAATTCTTGTTTCTTATCTTCAATGTACATTTCCCCGATATATTTATTCTGAAATTCTTTTTGAAACAAATCCCATGTTACCTGATCAGACGGTAAATGTCGGATCACAGATTCCCACCATAGGTATGTCTCACCTTGTAACAATGATACAGTACATACTAAACACTCTCGGGGGGTATATTCCAGTTGTTGTAAAACTCTTTTGGTTGACTCCATCCAATTCTCAGTAGCAGACGGATCAACTCCTTTCGGACCCAAGAATTCTGTGGCACCGTACTTCCTTAATTTCTTAATCAGAGCCCGTCTAGTAGAAGGAGTAGATGTGGTAGCAGGTACAGTCCCCACTACTCGTTGTAGTGCATCAGCTATTGCTCTTAACAAATAAGAATTATCTCTTTCTCTAAAAAATTTTCTTTCTACATTAGGGGGTTGACTTCTGACCAGATTTACACTAGGAGTAGCTGACTTTGTTTTATCTAAATCATATGACTCTTCGTCTCCGGTATACATTTCTTTATCTGTGTTATTTATCCTTTCATCTGACATTTTTAATCTACAAAACAAAACAAACAAATAGGTCAGCATCCAAAATCCCGACTCAATTTCGACTCAACAGTGGCGTGTACTTCTAAACTCACTTCTGAACCCGATTTAGGCTGAGAATCGGCTAAACCTGATAGCTCTAATACCAATAATTGTAACACCCCTTAACCCTAAGCTGTCGCCAAAGCAGGGTTACGAGGCATTACTGAACATATCAATCAATTTATGTACAATTCATAAATAAATAACAAACATATTAAAATTAAATCATAAAATCCCCTTTAATGGACCCTCGAGGCCCAAATCACATAGTAAAAATGGAACGGGACTTCTTCTAGTACTTTGATATTTTTCTGTAAATTTTTTTAAAAAAAAACTCAATATATCCCCATTATAAATATCTAACATTCCCTACAAATTTTCAAACAGCAACCAATACCAATTCCAGTAATTCAACCAATACATTTACATACTCAAATATACCTAAATTATACTTAACATATTGACTTGATAACTTAATTACCATTTCTAATTAATTCATAAAATCATTCAAACCATTTTAATTCATACTAATACCATAAATAATTTTCTACCATTTCACTAGTTTAAAACATCAAAACACTAAATACTTTTATTTACAACATAATTATATAACATACCAAAATAACCATTATAATACCTATGTACATGCCACTTTCATTTAAGGAAGAAAACATAACCAAAAGTTTTACGTTGAAGTCGGGACCATTTGGATGATAAACCGGGACTCTGGACTTCTATTGACCTACGTACGGAAATAACCGTACGCTGAGTATTTTATACTCAGTGGTATTACTATAACTCAAACTATATAATTCAAATAATTTAAATTGTATTTATCATAAATATTATAAATCATAAAGATTAATTTCCATTTAATAACATATAACAATTATATCATTTCATCAACAATATGACATTTTTACAATCTATTCTTCCATCAATTCATAACCTTTAATTACATATTATCATATCACATATATCACAATAATTCATAAATCAACTTATACCTCCTTCTCATATTTTCAATCATTCAAATAATCAAATTCATTCAATTTACTCATTTCATTTGTCACCCTATTAACATAAATCAGACTTTGACAGATACATGGATTCCATCCAAACACATCAGAAATGTCCAACCAAAACACACCAGTATAATCCTCCAAAACACACCAGTATCATATAATCCTCCCAAACACACCAGAATAATATAATCCATCCAAAATACACTAGAATAGCACAGAGTGCCTCTTCGGATAAATCCGAAGGATATAAACATCAGCATCTCCAAATCACATCTCCAAATCCCTTCTCAAAATCCTATGGCATGCCAATTATATTTGACACAGTCTGACTAGTTAATAGGGTATTCTTTCACTTTTTTTTATTTTATTTCAATTTCATTTCCATATCAATTTCAATTCCATTTCAATATACAATCAATTCAATATACTTCCAATCTCAATCCACATTTAATTCAATACTCATACTTATCCATACTTCATTTCAAATATTAATACTTACCTTATAATGTACTTACCTTACATATAAATTTAAATATAACATTTAATAAATAATAGTTTGAGTTATAGTAATACAAACCGTAAATTTTCTCGAGCTACTCCTCGACTATCTTTTCCTTCCCCTTTTGCGTTGACGTCTCGGATTCTTTATTAGCTATTAATGTAACACCCCGTACCCGAGACCGTTGCCGGAGTCAGACACGAGGGGTTCGCAGACTTAAATCACTTATTTGCACAGTCCATTTTAAATTTCCAGACGAGCTGGCTAACTGCATCACTGTCACCTTAAAAATCATATCTCGAGTTCCAAAACTCGAAAACCAGTTCCGTAAATTTTTCCTGAAACTAGACTCATATGTTCATCTACAAATTTTTTTATAGAATTTTTGGTCAAGCCAATTAGTACAGTTTATTAGTTAAAGTCCCCCCTGTTTCAGGGTTCGACTACTCTGACCTTCACGCACTACGACTTGGAT
Organism: Gossypium hirsutum; assembly: GCF_007990345.1. NCBI lineage: Eukaryota > Viridiplantae > Streptophyta > Magnoliopsida > Malvales > Malvaceae > Gossypium > Gossypium hirsutum. The sequence continues at coordinate 44,064,241 of NC_053424.1, forward strand.
ATATCCCTGTACAGGGATTCAATACTGATTCCGTTTGTTTCTATAGAAACTAGACTCGAAAAGTAATCTATACATATATGGCATGACTTATAATTATCTCTGGTTAATTTATAATGAATTTCCAAATTCGGAACAGGGAATCCAGAAACCGTTCTGGCCCTGTCTCACGAAAACTTAAATATCTCTTAACATACTGTTCATATGATCGTTTCGTTACTTTCCTATGAAAATAGATTCATCAAGGTTCGATTACATAATTTATTCACTATTTAATTCCATTCCTACTATTTTTAGTGATTTTTCACATTCACATTACTGCTGCTATCAGCATCTATTTTTAAGGTAGACTTTACCTATTACATAATTTCCATGATTCAACTAGCCCTTTATCATATATAGCACAAAATATGATCATGATTAACCATTCCAATGGCTAATCGTTCCCAAACATTTCCATACCTCTTAATGAACATCATACAAGACGATTATAATATTAAGCTCAAAGTGTATATAAGCCATTTTCGCATGGCTATCCAAATTTATACAAAACCAAAGGGTACATGACCCGCAACAAAAAGGGTAGTCCTATACATGCCATTTCAAAATTCAACCAAAAATGTACCAAAAGGGGGTTTGATAGTGTGGGAGACTTCGACTTCAATAATCCCGAGTCCGATAGCTGACGAACCAAATCTATAAAACAGAGATTCAAAGAAACGGAGTAAGCATTTAATGCTTAGTAAGTTTTGAGCAATGAAATTAGGCTCAACTGAAGTATAGCATTCATATAACTAAACGGATAATTTCATATACACATATATTCTCAAAAATCAGTCCTACTTCACATTTCCAACCCTTATATTCATACATAAGGGATCAACTTAACCAAAAACCGGAAGCTCCTTAATCGACTGAGCGAATGCTATTTAAGAGGAATCAATTAATCCAATGCATGTACAACACATACCTCGTTGTTGAGATTTTACTAGCGTATTAATTGAAATTATTACAGCAGATCGCTCATTCCCAAACTCAAGTAATCTTCGGGATTTAGCCGGATATAACTACTTGCACAAGGCCTTCGGGTCTTAGCCCGGATATGGTCACTAGCACAGATGCCTTCGGGACTTAGCCCGGATATAGTCGCTAGCACAAATGCCTTCGGGTCTTAGCCCGGATATAATCGCTAGCACAAATGCCTTCGGGTCTTAGCCCGGATATAGCAACTCGCACGAATGCCTTCGGATCTTAGTCCGGTTATAGTCACCTAGCATAAAAGCCTTCGGGACTTAGCCCGGATATCATTCGAATAACCATGCACATATATCAATAAATCATGACACATCCATATTTCATTTTCATTACCAGAGCTCAAACACAAAACACTTATCACACTTACAAATTTCGGCTCAATAGACACATACAAAGAGCATGATTTTGATTTACTTAATACATAATCTAATCAAATCATAATCTAAGCTCCATTACTCGAAAACTTACCTCGGATGTCGTCGAACGATTTCGGCGGCTATTCGATCACTTTTTCCTTTCCCTTATCCAACTTTGGTCCTCTAAGCTCTTGAGCTAATTCAAACAAATTTAACTTATTAAAGTCTCATTATGCTAGCTTATGGCCGAACATGACAATGAATTTGATGGGTCATATGGCCACCTTTAGCTCAAATACAAAATGGTCATACGCATTTTTAATCACATTAAGCAATTTAATACAATTCATTCGAACATCAAAAGAGAAGCTCAAGGTACTTAGCCCATATATACATTAGACATTAGGGTCACATATGTACAAAATCACGAATCGAATTCAACATATTAGCTAATATTCCCCTTAGCCGAATTTTCTAAGTCAAGATAAAGCCATCAATATGCTTACCTATGGCCGAACATACACATCAACTTATGTACTCATTCATGTGGCCGAACATACATGTCTATGTTGAGGCCGATTGCAACACTTAATACATTCTACAAGTATGGTCACTTGTATTGACTAAACACCATTTTGTTTCAAGTTCAAAACTTGGCCAATACACATATATACACTAGTAAAGCATCCTCTCCCTTTCCATCAATTCAACACATGCATTACTCATTAATATACAAAATTATATTCGACCTTAGCACACAACTTTCTAGCCGATTCTTCTCCATCTAGCAACTAATGCACATATGTGCTCATTTGTTAGACTCTACTTCATCTAACAACAACCATATTTTCCCTTCTACTTCCTACCATGGCCAGATGCTCAAGATACCTCAATATCGAAACTTTTAGCTTGGATTGCTTAAAGAATTTGGTGATGAGTTCAAATTTACCTAACACCTCAAGCCTCATAACACATCCATATAGCTAACATGCTAATAGTCTCAAGGCTTCAACTAAAACTTTTGAAGCCTCTTAGTCGAATACTAACTCTCTAATAATCCCAAATCCATCCATGAGATAGTTAGAATTTAGACTAATCATCCAAGGGATGTATGAACTTTCAAAGCAACACTAAACATACCTTAATCTAGTGAGCCTTTATAGCCGATTTTTCTCCAAGCTCATTCCCTTCCTTTCTTTCTTCTATTCGGCCAAAGATGTTCAAGGATGAACACTTTTTTTTTCTTTGTTTCCTTTCTTCCATTCACAGCAAAGGGGGGGGGGCATGGATGAGACCATTTTTTTTCATCACTCCACCTTTTTGCATTACTTTAATCCTAACCCCTTTTTTTATTCTTTCTAACATAACGCACTAACACAACATGTTTACAACATGTTTCCACCCATAGCATGGCCGGCCACTATGCTTTAATTTTGGGTAATTTGACATGCAAACCCATCATTTCACAACATGCATTATTAGGCCACTTTACATTTGCCTAGCACATTTCTAAATTTTCTCACATAAGTCCTATTTGATAAAATTCACTTACTATTAACAAAATTCAAACATGAAATTTTCACACATGCATATGTACATATAATGAGCATCAACTATGACGGTTAATTATCTTTATGACTCGGTTTAGTGGTCCCGAAACCACTTTCCGACTAGGGTCAATTTAGGGCTGTCACAATTAAAGCTTAAAGCTCCTAAACCCTAGTTTTTCCTTTTATTTTTCTTTCCTTCTTTCTTTCTCCCTATTCGAATTGCTCTCTGTTTCTTTTCCGTTTCTTTTGTTTTGTTTCTTTATTTATTTTCTGCTTTCATGTCTTTTTATTTTGTTTACTTTATTTTATCTTAAGTTTAATTTAATAATTATAAAATATCTATTTAATAACAATATAATTAATACATTTGTATACATGTATGTTTGTACATTTGTACACTATCATTGCCATCCATTTGTCTTTCTTTTATTTAACAAATAAAAATCTTATAATATCAATATTTAATTAATAAATATCTTTAACTTAAAATTTAAGTAAATACATAATTATAATACAAATGTATATATTCATATTATTACAAATGTCATTATCTAATTTATTTTCCATACCAAAAATCTTATAATTTTAATTATTTATCTAATAAATATCTTTTACTTATTAACAATAAATAATAAATATCTACTTAATAAATAATACTTGTATTACAATTGTATTATACATATTATTACACATGTATCATCTCATTATCCTACATTTGTCAACTTATTAATTTATTCACTAATATAATATCAATTAAGTAATAATAATCAAGAAATATCTTTTACTTATTATTTAAGAAAATACACAAATATATTACAAGTGTATTTTCTTATATTTTACACATGTATATAAATTAATAATACTATAAATTAACATAACATAACATAATATATATATAAATAAAACAAAAATATTAGATTTTGTTTCCTTTATGCCGCGTCAAGTTCCAAATGTGGCTTAATTTCCCTTTTGGTCCTTTTTATTTTCTATCAATCTATAATTAAACTTTTACCATTTATTCAATCTAATCCCCCTTTTTTTTAATTACTCTAAATTAAACCAAATTTACCTAATTAAGACCCAATTAAACACACTACTAGACTTATAATTATTCCTAATAATTATTTACAAACCCGTTTCACTAAGATGAAGGCTCGATAATGTACTTTTGCGATGCCCGTGAATTTTGGGTCATCACATTAGCTCACTGGTTATCTAATGTTTAACTAATACTAAGGGGTATTATATGGTTGGATAGTAACATGAAAAGACAACTTCTATTAGTAGATGAACCTAAATATGTCCTTACTCTAATTGAAAATGAGCAAAACAATTGAATGACTAATATGTTGTCTATCAAGTCCAGTTGGGGAGATGCTTTGCCTTGAGCATCGAAGCAGATGGCTCCCCGAAGATAGAGACATATATGTGATTGACACAGTACATTAGACATGACCCAAGTAGAATAGATTTATTTACTTGTAACATTCATATTTTGAAATACCTTAGTCTTGAGTGGATAATGAACTATATGTGTGATTTGTATACTTTCATGTAAGTAAAAGCCCTAGTTCAAATAGATAAGGAATTGAAAGTTAGTGCGTTGGGTATACAACTTTTGCAATATGTAACATCATTCACAATAGTGGAATTCATATCCCAAGAAATGGGTAAATGATATCTTCATTGGAATTACATGATAGATGAAATGTAAACGCGGCCACGAGTCATTTGTCTTTGTGGTGTGTAACACCCCAACTAACATAGGGTTAGAATTAATAAAATCACCAAGAAATAAGCCTTAGTCTTGATGGTTAAGTGCTTAGAATACTCCTTAGAGAACTAAGGTTCAAACCCTACTTTTCCCATTTTCTTCTATTTTTTTTCAAGTAACTAAGGAACAATCTCAATCTAGTATATATATTAAAAGTGGTAAAAATAAGCCAAGAATGGGTAGCAGCCCCAAGTGGTAAGGCATTTCATTTCCACATTGTCTTTAGGTTCAAATCACGCCAAACTCATTCATCATTTCCATTTCTTTTTTTCATTTTCGACAAAAAGGGTAAATTACCCTTCAGCCCCTTAAAAGTTTGAAAACCTAGCTATTTAATCCCTTTCCTAATTACATTAGGATTTAGATTTACTTTTTTCATTCCAATTAGAATTCCTTCCTCTATTCTCTATGTATCATCATATTTTCTTTCTTACCCTTTTCTGTCACATTATTTTGTTCTTGAAAGTTATTTCTTTGCTCACCCCAAATCAAAATCAATCTCTACTAAAACAATTTCCTACCAGTTTTTGAATTTATCAGCAATAACCCTCGAAATCTCATCAAAGATAGACAAGTATTCAATTTTCGAATAAGTAGAAACCATAAATCCTATAATAACATCATTCTTGTTAATCTTTAAACTCGAGTACGAATCTTTTGTGAATTTTTTTAAAAATCTTGATATTTTTTTTATAAGTATTAGAAATTATTATTGATTCTTGTGTAAATCTCGTTTGAAGGACCTATTCCAAGTACCCAGGATTAGATCTAGGCACTAGGAACAACGTTTGAGATCCCGGTGAAAGGTGTGTGTTCTTTTATGAGCAAATCGGGTAAACCATGCCTAAGATAGGGCCATACAGGCGTGTGGACCACACGACCATGTCCCCCTGCAAACCCTAAGATAGTTCGCATTTCAAATCGGCATGACCCTTCCACACGGTTTGCCACACGGGTGGACCACACAGCCATGTGCCTTGGAAACCCTAATGTAGTTCGTAAACCAATGGCCTTAGTTTGTTACACGACTTGGCCATACGACTTGAGGCATCTCACACGGCCTGTCCACACAGTCATGTGCCCCTGTTTCTTAGATTTTATAGTTTTGCCCATAATTTTTTTATTTGCCCAGTTTAGTCCCTAATTGATCCCTGAACTATTTTTAATGTTTAATTTTATTCAATCAAATCCCTGATAGTATGAGTTATGTTAGAATCTATGATTTGATGAACAAAATTCATATGTTAATTATATATACTTGCATGAATTGTGAACAATTCAGATGTCTGTTGTATTGTATTTGTGATTGTACGTATAGTATGCCTTATACCATTAATGTAACACTCCTAACCCGTATCCGTCGTCGGACTAGGGTTAAAAGGCATTACCGGACATATCGGAACATTTCACATTCATTTTACAAACATCATAGCATCATAGTCAAACATCAACATAAAGTCCATTTCTTAGGTCAATGAGACCTTAAACATGTTTTAGAAAGAGGTCAGGACTAAATTGAACACATACAAAGTTTTCTCGAAACTTTAAAATTTTTCTAAGTTACAAAGGTCAAACGTCTGTGTGAACAGGCCGTGCCTCACACGGCATTAGACACATCAGTGTGTCTAGTCCGTGGCAAAATAGGGCATACATACTAACTTGTTCACACGGCCACAAGACACATCCGTATTCCAGGCTGTGTGAAAATTAGGGACGCTACTGACTTGGGTCACATGGCCGACCACACGCCCATGTGCCAGCCCGTGTGCCACACACAATCAATAGACACGCCCGTGTGTCTAGGCCGTGTCAAAACTGTAGGGTATACTGACTTTAAATCGTAGGGTACCTGTAACATCCTGATTTTCGGGTTTTTCGTGATTCTTGATATTTTAAGTAAATTTCTAAAATTTGGTATGTGATTATGGAATTCATAATTTGGGTATGTAAATGGGCTTATGGAAGGCCCATGAGTTGGCCAAAACCCGGTAGAATTTTTAAATTTTGGACTTAGGAGTTAGGGGTTTTGGTTAGGTGCCCTTATATAAAGTTGTGGGTAACATGCATCACAAAAAGAGCTGTAGTAAAGTGGCAAAGGTGATGCCACTAAGTTCCTAAAAAGGTGGCGTGTGGAGCATAAGGGAAGACCTGGGATCGATCCCCTGTGTTGGCAAATAAGAGTATTTATTTTTATTTGCAGGAAGGGTAAGTGTTGGAACCTAAGTGGATTCTATAAGAGGAGAGTTGGATCAAGTCAAATGCATAGATTAAGGAGGGATAAGGGGAGAGATTTTAGGGATTTGATATGGAGATAGAGTTGGCTAAATAAGGGAGATTGGAGAGGGGATTTTCGGCAGAGGGGTTTTAGTTAGGGATTTTCGGCACTTAGGTATTGGTGTGCCGTTTTCTCCCTTGAGGTTAGCCTTCTTCTCTCTTTTTCTTTTTGCAACCGAACCTACCATCTCTTCTTCCATCTTTTCTTCCTTCTCTTTCTTTCAAACCAGCCCATTATTTCCCTTCATTCACCCATTATTTCTTTCCTTTATCTCTACTTCTGCCGAAATACCGTAAAAGCCGAAATCAGTGAAGCTAGGGGGTGCCGATTCTTTGTGACCAGCAACCTTTTCTTTCCTTTTCAATTGTTGGCGTTCAATTCCTTTACCTTTTAGGCATCCGGATTCAAGAGGAGAAAGACTGTGGTAAGTGCCCAAACTCTAAACGATTCCTAGAGTAACTGTTGGCCAAAAGCCGAAACCCTATAATTTAGGGAGATGGCCGAATATGGGTATAGGCTTTATGGGGTCTTCTTTTAATATTTTTTGTGGTTTATTTAGTGGAAGAGCAGTAAGGTGTAGTGTCGACTTGGGGTAGCTTGGATCTTCGGAGTGGCTAGACCTAGTCATCAATCGCGATAAAGGTAAGATTCCTAAGGCCATTATGGATGGTGGCCGAATTTGTAAGTATTAGTATTAGATGATTTTTGGTTTGGTTCAATTATGGGAAGCTGATTATTAACGATGGATTATAGAAGAAATTGTGTAGGAGATCTCGTCGAGGAATATAGCCAAACAGGTGTGTAACGAACCCTTTTTCATAGCTTAAAGTGATAAATGCCGAAATTCTGGCATTTCGAGGACTGGTGAGTAAGCGAACGCTCACTAGTTGGTTAGAATCGATAAGATGATGATCGAGAACAATGGAAACGGTAAGAATGTGATTTTTGGCGTTCTCGGTAAGTTGGGCCTCGAGGGGCCGAAGTGGGGCCCATTTAGGTAAAATTGGTAGAAAAGGAGAACCTGTTAAATTGCGCATCGTGACTGATAAAACCGTTATGGAATATAGGTTAAATGGGCCTAGATGACGAAATTGGCTAAGTAGGGCCTATTAGAGGTTTTTAGGCCCAATAACTCAATTTCGCTAAAAATGGGCCAGACTCACTATTTGCACACATGAATTGTTAGTAACCGTTAATGAACATGGAAACCCTAATTTTTGGTAAAATTACAAGATTACCCTTATAACATGAAAATGACCGTTTTACCCCTAGGTAAAAATGACCGTTTTGCCCCTAGGGTTTATGTATGAATTTAATACATGGGATTTTGATAAACATGGTATGTATGATATGCACATGATATGTATGATATGCACATGATGTAATCATAAATGCATTGGGTTGGGTTTTATATGAATGGAGGAAGTGAAAAAGGGCTTATGCCCCAGTTATTAAAGGGCTTATGCCCTAGTTATTAAAGGGCTTATGCCCAGTTATTAAAAGGGCTTTTGCCCTAGTTATTAAAAGAGGCTAGGCCTCCAGTTATATGATAAAGCAGCTATGCTGCCAGTGGAGAGTTATGGCGGGGTGGGTCGAGTTAATCCCCACATGGTGTGTTGGTTGGTACGGGTGGAGAGTAGCGGATGGTGGGTTGAGTAGTCTCCCCAAATGGGCTTGCATTCTTTCATTGACATTATATGTGATATTGAAATGGGCCTATAGGCCATACCATTTACAGTAAAGGCTTCAGCCCAGTAATATGAAATATGAAAAGGCTTCGGCCCAGTGGGTTTTTAAAACACTAAGACGGAACGTGGGTTTTCAACTCCAATGTGGCACGTCAGATTCGGTCATAACGTCTAGGCCAGGTTTTGGGTGTTACAGTATCCCAGGGGACACACGGCTGTGTAACATAACCGTGTGTCACACACGGCTGAGACACAAGCCCTTGTCTCTACCCGTGTGGACAAAAATAGGCTATTTGTAAAGCCAAATTGCCACCCATTTTGGGCCATCCCTACAAGCATCAAAACCAAAATATTTTATACCAAATTTTCAACCAATTCACAACCAAAATATAAATCATTCATGTCATATCATTATCAACAAATTTCATCCTCAATATATAAACCAAAACATATCAAATCCTAAGCCACAGTCATACCAAATATGAGTTTCATAACCTCAATTCATTTCATTTAATATCATGTCATAAACTTACCAATCCCTCAAATAAGAACATTCCAAAACTTACCAAATTGACCAATTCACTTGGCCATTCATGAACATATCATATTGACCATAATGCATCACATAATTTATAGCCATAGTTCATTCTTATACACAACCAAATCCAAGCCATATCACATGGCTAGATATAAACAATACAAAACATATTCAAATACATCTAGCCTATACATGCCATATTCCATATATATACAACTCTTAAAATGGTACCAAAATAGATGTCCGGTAGTGTGAATGAGTCGCTGACGATCCCTAAATCCAAGCTAGCTTTATAACACTGTAAAATAGAGAACATTTCACACAGTAAGCTTTAAAGCTTAGTAAGTTCATGATATAATACATTTAACTCATCAATTAAAATATAATTCAATTAATTAACTAACACTTAATACAACTCATCACATTACTCATTTCATCATTCATTTACAAAATCTTTCATCCATTTCATACTCTATATCATCAACCACATAGGTTCCTTACATACCTGTACCATCATGTTCTTATCTATCACATTTATCACTTCAATGCTCGATGCACTAATTTCTTTGATCATCCTTAAACGTTCAATGAATTCGCACACTTAGTGCCAATTAAGTAGTCGAAGATATAATAGTATCGCACACTTAGTGCCACTATAATAAACTGAATTAATATCGGTATCGCACACATAGTGCCTTTTATTCAGCCAACGCTGTTTTAATCTCGCACACTTAGTGCCATTTTAGTAGCTGTAGTTATTCTTTATTCGCACACTTAATGCCAACATTGTTTAAATAATATGTATTATACAAAAACTTACATTGGATGCAAAAACGACGATAATAGTCAATCAATCGAGCACTTTGTTTTTGCCTTGATCTAGGTCCGAATTCCTCTTTTCTTGATCTATATAAATTCAAATTTAACTCATTTAATCACTAACACATTCAACTTAATACGAAAACACATATTTGGGCCTTTTTGCACTTTAGCCCCTAAAATTACACATTTTGACATTTTAGTCCTTATTACACAAAACACTAAATATACAAAATTCATCAAAACCATGCCTTCGATGAATTTTCCTATAGTCCTTACCAGCCCATATTTATCATTTATTTCACACTTCAATCCCTCAATTTACACTTTTCTCAATTTAATCCCTAATATGCATTTTTACTCAAAATCACTTTACAAAACATGTATATCAGGCACCAAGCTTTCATATTTCATCATTAAACATCATAAAACACATGAATTCATCAATGGAATCTTTCAAAAACATCAACCAATTCAAAAATTAAGACATGGGCTAGCTAGAACTCAAAGCAACGATCTCAAAAACGTAAAAATTATCAAAACGGATCAAAATCCATACCTTAATCAAGTAATCTATGCGTTGAACGCTAAAGGAAGAAAATATCTTCATTTCTACTTCAATATTCGGCTAACAAGGAAAGAAATGAAAAAAAATTCATGTTTTTTTATAATTTAATTAACATAATTGAAAAATTACTTATTTACCCCTAATGAAATAATATAAAAGCTTATAATGTTTGTCCAAAAAAGTCCATTAACCATGTTAATGGTCCATTTCATTAATAAGGACCTTACCCTTGATAAAACACATCAATTAAGCACTTTAACAAATAGAGGGCCACTTTTGCATTTTCTGCGATTAGGTCCTTTTATCAAATTAAACACACAAACAATCAAATTTCCATACGGAACTTTCACACATGCTTAACCACATACTATAAACATGGAAAAATAATATTAAAATATTTTTTAACTCTAATTTTTGGTCCCGAAACCACTATTTAGGCTATGTTCTAAACCGAGCTGTTATAGTTAAACCGTAACATAGAAAGTTATAAATGGAGGAAGTAATGGCAGTTTATTTGTATTATTTTACCATGTTCCTATAGTCATAGTAAAGCCTATCTACGATGGTCCTACTATATACCCACAACCATAACAGATTCCACCTGTGACATTTTTGCTGTGCATCCACAACCCCTTTGACAACTAGTACCTGCAAACATGTTTTGCATCCACAGCAAATGGAATATTTTACCTGCATTACTCTACATTATATTCACGCCATAGCAGACTCCATCTGTGATGTTTTGCTATGTGTCCACAGCCATTGATAGTTTTATCTACGAATCAATAGTGGTTTAACCACAAAACCAATGTGTTAGTGGATGGAGTTTTGGGAAGCTCCCAATGCGGTATGTAATGGTGGGATAGGATCTTTTTGTTAAACCGAAATTGTATGGCATTTATAAAACATGTGCATACAAAACTGAAAGTTTTCTAAGATGATGCATACATATATACATATGTACATTGTTGAGTGATCTAAAATGTTGAAATTGCTTTTTTGAATTATTCGATGAATAGTATTTCTATATGATTAATCATTGCATTGATTATTCTTGTGTTGAGTTTATTCAAAATAATGATATTTTGAATTTTTATTCGATTGTGATTATTCTGAATTCTGATAAAATTATAAGAAAGCTTCTTATGTGAAAAATCGTAAATCTGAAGTGTTTTTTTATTGTGTTTATTCTCAAAATTGTTAAATTCATGTGCCTTGTCTTTGGGTTGTACTGATTTTTCTTGTATTGGAACTCACACTGAGCTTTCATAGCTCAACCTCCCTTATTTTCCTTTTTTACAGATAACACATATGGTTAAGATGCAGAGGCGACATTCGGAGGGCTCAGATCAAATCTATATTTTTACTGAAAAGCATTTTAGACTTATTATTTTATAATTCTTGTTATTTGAAACTCATTTACTTTAAAGTGTGGCATGGGATTTAGTTTTCAGGTTTTTATTTAAGGCATGCATGTCATTTAAAATATTTAGGCTATTAGAATATGAATTTTTATTTAATTGTACATGAAATATGGTATTCATTTAAAAATCACGTTAACATCACTTTTCTACTGCTAAATTGTAAAGGTGTTTGGTTAAGAAAGAAATTTGAAAGTCAACTAAGTTTTTGAAATAATCATTGTCACATAGGAAAATTAAACTGAATCAATTTTTGATAACTCGTGAGATTTTCCGTAAATTGACTAAGTTTTCTTTCTAAAGATAGACAAATATTTTAATTTGACTATTTAGAGTTTTCGATCGCACTTGGTCATCTTGGTGGCCGATGTAATCTCTCGAATTTGGGTCTACTGTCTTGGTTGGGCTAGGGAGGTTACATGATGAATGACTTAGTTACTATTTGTTAAGAATTGATTTTTCATGATGGAAATGTAATGGTTATCATGAGATAAAATAGGATCATATTGGGAGAACGTATTTATCCCAAAGAGATTAAAGATACCCTTTGAGGATAACACACTTATGACAAGGTTATTAGACTGGCACTGATTGAGTAGCTTTCTCAATGGTATGTAATTGGGGAGAGCTCAGTCACAATATTATAGTAGAATGACTTTATAATTAAATGAGTTTATAATTAATAGGCAAAAAACTAGAACTTACTTATAAATCATTTGAGCCCTAATTACATATGTCCAATCAATCCATCTGCTAGCTCATTGAAACCAGAAATAAATTGCATATAAAATCAAGTGAATGAAAATGGATAGAAACGATAAATTTAGAGAAATAGATTACATTCAGAAATAAATGTGGTTTCTCAGTAACTATGAAAAGGACTTGAGATTAAATTTAAGTTTTTCAAATTATTATTTAATTAAATAATTGAAATTCAAAAATTAAATTAAATTAAATGGTCATTGCGAATCCGTTGAATATGAAAATTAAATATATTTTTCATATATTCTTCTACAGTAAAATTGTCATGACTTTAACGAAATTAAAATTTGATTGAGAAAATAATTTAATTGAAAAATTAATTTATCTAATTAAATTAAATTAATAAATAATATTTATTTTGAGGAATAGAAAAACTTGTATTGAGTTAGATTAAATTATAAAATTAAATTATAAAGTGTAGAGTTAAAAGTCTAGGAAACACATATAAATGGACCCAATTCATGAAATGCCCAATATTATCCCTTCTCTCCGAGTAGAACTAGGAGATTAATTTTTCTACTAGATAAATACTATTTGTATTCTACTAATTCAACAAGTATTCTCCTATCTCTCCTTATAAATATATGGCACTGGTAGGGCTAAAAATACACAATTTTGAGAATATTGAACTTTTTTTAAAATATAAATTTTATTTTCTTGGAATAATAATTATACCGGTTTCAATAGAAAGTGAGATTTAATTTGCTACTGAAAGTAAGAAAATTATTTATGATTCTATATTTGATTCATGATTATTTGAACCCAACTCACACTCGAAGTGATTTGTGGTATGAAAATACTGAAGAAAACCATTTGGTTGAAAATTGAGAATGTCAAGAATCCGTCCCCCACAAAGCATAAATACTTTTATAAAAAAAAATTATTATAGATATCACAAACCAACTTTGTTTTCAAATTTATTTTTCTGCAGTAACAAAAATGATTTTTTAAACTGGATTTTTTTCAATAAAACCAACTTTAATATAAATATATTTGCATCTCAACGAATTGATATCGAAACTGCCATTGAACTTAGTTCTTTGAGCTTTAGTAGGATTCATATACGTATTTGACTATTCAGTTATTTTTCCTCTGGAAGAAAGCATCGGTAGATAGTTTTTCATCTACACAAAAATTCGTATTCGGTCAAATATTAATTCTTAATATGCAGATGCTCAAATAAAGTTACATAAAAAAAATTTAAAATATATATAAAATTTTAATAATATCCATTTAAATGAACCACCACCCGAATCTTCATAAACAAAAAGAGAATACCTCTAAATATAATATACATTAATCACAAAAATAGGATACCACTTCATAAAAGAATCAAATTTTTTTTCTCTAAATGATATTTTCTGTAGTCAAAACTAGAAATGGAACTATCAAGTCCCTTAAACAATCTCGAGGAATCATTTAGGTCATACTTTTTTGTGAAACTATATTGCTTTAAACCTATTTTTTTATGTTAAAAATATATTTTAAATAATTAAGAAAAACAATTGATTGAGTTTTAGTTCGATTGGCATTAATATTATTGTTAGTATAAGAGAACGTGAATTCAAATGTAATGAAGCTCATTATTCTCCTATTTATGGGTTGGATGGAGTTTAGGCTTTAAATATTGAATACCAAACTTATCTCATAATTTTAGTCTTAATTTTTTTCCAAAATCCATTTTACAAACTTAATATATTTACTTAATCCCTCTTAATTTTCGAACGGACTTTTAGAATTAAGTAAATAATTTAGTCCTTGAATCGGTCTAATTGATAAAACTTAACATACAATTAAAAAGATTATTTTTTTTCCAAGTATTGGAAATGAAAGAAAATTTGTATGATTAGGTCCAAAGCAACATATATGCCTTGGGAGTTTCCTCTGTCTAGTAATGGTGGAAGGAATATGCTGTTTTTTTTTTTTTTGCTTTTTCATTGTTCTTGTATTTTGTTTATTTGCTAGTTGAAGTTATATAAATAATTTGATTAGGGTTAGCAATTTGTTTTTGGCTACACTTTAAACACAATTATTTCTATTCTCTTTTGAAGCAAGGACAAGAAGTAAAATCCCGAGTCCCTAAATTTCTCAAGTTGTAGCTGACAATGGATAAGACTTTGTTTGGTAACTTTCATTGTTTTGGTTTCTGAATGCAAGTTAATCAAATCATTTTCCCAGATTTTCTTTCTTCATGTTTAGTCAGTTGAATAGGAAAAGTTGGAGCATCTAGAAAAAAAAATTAAAAATATGAACAAAAATTATTAATGATTAATAAATTTTCATAAAAAATTATATTTTAAAAAAAATAAAGATTGAAAATGAACCAAAGCATTATAAAAGGTCCAGTTTTTGTTAAAAATCTAAAATTAAATAAAATTATATATATGGTTTTTAACAAAATTTCAAGTTACTGATATTCAATTTTTATCAATTCAAGGCAAATCTATGATTTTTCAATATATAGTTGAATCATCAAACTAATTAATTCACAGTTCAAAAAGGTTGATAGGTTAATTTATTCCCATTTTTTCAATTTGTATTCTACAAATTAAAAAGATAATAATTATTTGCTAAACTTATTAAATATAAATTGTTATAAGTGGTTACATGATCCAAAGCTTGGAGCTCCTTTCTAACAAAGAAAATTGCATGAAAACATAAGAAATGTCTTTTTGTTTTCTCATTTGTCCTTGTGAAAATGGCATTTTCTTGGTAGTTTTGTTTCAAGCGCGTTTGGAAAGTCGTGGATTTTGCCCCCATCACCATTGCCCACTAATATGTATATATCTATTTGTCTTGCCCTCTTTGGCATTTTACTTAGAGATATAAAGTGGGAACATTATATTAGATTTGCTTAGATATCCATGACCCTACTTAATCACTTTGCTATAACACGAGTGGAAACTTTATCCCTTTTTCCCTTCATCATAAATGTCACACATCAAATGTTCATTTAATATTTAAGGATATTCAATACTCTTACTTTAGTATTTCATAAACTTTTTTTTTTGGTTGGTAATTAGTGTCGATTTCATATATATATATATATATATTCAATCAAACCTGAAAGAAACCTGCGTATTTATAATGGAATATTATTAAATATACTTGTTGCGGAATTTTTTAAATTTTATAAACCAAATTAAAATATTGTCAATTACTTCTTGTTTTTTTTTTAATATACTTGAGATGAAAAAAAAAACTCCATTGTAAGTCTAGCAAATAATTCTATATATGTATATAAATAATTATTTGCTATAATAATAATTTCTTTTTAATTTTACAAATGGAGTCAAAAGCATGACTTCAATTAATATTTAAAAATAATAATAATAAATAAAAACAATATTATACATAGTTAAATAGCACCTAGTGTTTGTTTTAGTAGGGAGTTCTAAGCTTAGAGATGTAATTCAATATTTTGCGAAGAAAATTAAAATGGTTTACATAACATCCGAAGCAAAGCCATCAGGCAACTTTAACTTAAAAAAATTAAATATTATTATTTAAGGTTTTTTTTAAATATAAATATTTTCATCTCTTTTACTTTTCCTTCAAGAACTCAGTGACAAAATATCAACAAATTATTGAAAAATTTATCGCAACTCAATTTTCAATGATAAAACCCATATTCTATCGAGCTTTTTTTTTTCTTTTTAAATCTTGATTTCGATTCAGACCAATACAAAATCTATGTATTATTTTTTTTAATATAACTTTTTCTATTCTTTTCTATATATTTTGTATAAAATAGTTAACGTTGTGTGAATTTGTATAAAAAAAAATCCTAAACAAAGCATGAAATCAAAATACAAAGAAGAAGATAAGTAGAAAAAATGGTAAGATCGTTATATTAAAAAAATTATCTAACAATTAAAAAAATGCATTAAAAGAGAAGAAAGAATCATGGGAAGGGAGAGAGTGTAAAAAATTGAAATGTTTTAATTTAATAAAGAACAATTATCTTATACACCGTCTATGAAGTTTTTAAAATTCCACAAACAAATTGAAGATACTACATGTGTCTTGTAAGGTGTAGTGGGCCAAATTTGCCCGGCCCGAATAAAAACAATAAATGATATAAAAATCTAGATATCAATAGTCCATTATTTACAACCCAAAATCAAACCAAATTAACCCCAATGTTTCAAGACCCAAATTACAAATCCATTTACAAAATGACATAGCCCAATACCCCAAACGGCCCAGAAACTGAGCCCCATTTTGGCAAACCCTAGGGCAAGGGTCTCCTTGTGCCGCAGCCCTCACTAGCAGCCAAACCACATTGCGCCAGACAACGCCTCCAACAGCACCAGCGCACAGCCCTCGTACGCCACGCCCGTACCTCCGTACGATGCCAGCAGACTCCGTACCTGCGAAAAAGACACACAGAACAGCAGCGAATAGGGAAGAAGAAAATAGCATTTTCATTTTTTGATTTTTCTTTCTTTTCGGCTATAAAGGCCATGTAATAGCCTAGGTGAGTTTTTTACGCAACATAAACGCACAATAGGCCATACAGACACAATCAATACATTTTGAAATACAAAAAAGCAACGAGCATTCGAAGGTGATTCCGATTCATAATTTCTGAGATTTTTTCCTTTTCTTCTTGGCTTAGTTTCATTCTCCCTGGAATTTCTTTTTGTTCTTTCGCATTTTGGGTTGTATAAAAGAGAGAGGAAATGAAATCTTACCCCGTGAATACGCCGTGAGATATCCTCTGATTCGTTGAAATCGGGGTCCGAGAGGAGTATAAGGCGGAAAGAAAACCATCTTGAGGCTCGAACAGGCCGATCTCCATTCATTGCGGTGGATTGGCATGGCAGATGGAGGGTCAAGGTTCGTTTGAGGGGAGTAA
Source organism: Gossypium hirsutum (assembly GCF_007990345.1). Taxonomy (NCBI): domain Eukaryota; kingdom Viridiplantae; phylum Streptophyta; class Magnoliopsida; order Malvales; family Malvaceae; genus Gossypium; species Gossypium hirsutum. The sequence continues at coordinate 44,081,885 of NC_053424.1, forward strand.
AAATGGAGGCTAGGGTTTGGAGGTGCTGGCTTAATCTGCTGATTGAGCCATTTTATAGGACCTCAAACTGTGTCGCATTGACATCAAAGCCCGACCCGATTCGATTCCAAACCCGATGACCCGCGTGTTTTTGCGGTGAGGGACTATTTGCACATTAAATCCCTCCCTTTTGCGCCACGTTTAAATCAATCCATATTTTTATTCCATTTCTTTTAATTTAGGCTTGTATTTTGAGCTCATTTGCAATGGGGTCCGCACATGTACACAGCGTTTTGGGAGTCTGGAATAATTTCAGTTTTGATCCTTGCATATTCGTATACATTATGCGCTGGCCCTTATCTGTATTTACAAATTATCCTTCCATTTTAACGTGGTTTCAATTAGACCCTCTCTTTTATGTGATTTCAATTATTTTTTTTAGATTCACCTCATGTTTTATTTTATTTTACTTGTGTTCATTTACTCGTGTTCATCGTCTAACTTGCATCATTTACTTATTGTAATTTGGGTAACTATGCTTTCATATTTTGCGTATTACCTCATGTAATTGTTTTCTTTATATACGCTATTGTACATATATATTTGTACTTTACATTAAAGTCAATTTCATTTCATATATATATACATTGTTAACCTTATGTTATTTTATACATGTGTTGTCTTAAATTTATTATTGTAGTTTATTACATGGTCCTATATAATATATTTTCTCAATTATTATTATATACATATATGTTTATAGATATCTATACTTGATATCTATATATATATTATTAAATCTATGTATTTTATGCATGTAGTTTTTCTCTTTTTTCATATATGTAAGTATATTCTTCAATTCATTATATAATTTATAATAAAATCAGTTTTAGCTTGCATATATTTCTATGTTTTTTACAAATAATTATTTTTTAAAAAAAGGGGGGTTATTTATATATATATAATTTGTAGATCCATTGCATTTTTGAAGATTATATCGTACTATATATTTTTATTATTACCGTTTTTAATATATTTTACACATACTTTAAATTATTATTCTATACATCCTCGTTTTTTTTTTAAAAATCAATATTATTCTACGTTTTGGTATGATTTTCGATTTAAACATTCATTTTATAATATTTTTTAAAATGATTAAGCGTATATCCCTAGTTTTTCCTTTTTTACAAATAAATTTTAAATGCACCAATTCATTAATTTGCATGTCATAAAGATTTTTGGTTCATTAGATCGCATTTGTTCCGACATCGTCTTATACCACTTTGACTTCTAAATTCTATTTTGTTTTGCATACGCTCTTTTGGTTGCTTTATATATGTACATTCCTTGCGTGGCATCCACCTTATTGAACTGTTAATTACTCATCATATATGATTGAAATTAGGCTATAATTCCTAGATTAATTATATTTAATTGCTTGTTCTGCTAGTTGATTCATTAAGTATTGTATCTCGTATGTGTATATTACCTCATTCATCGTTTTCCATTTGATTTTCGAAATGCGGTTTTATAAAATCCAAATTTTATGATTAATCTCGTACTATTTCAAATTGAATTAATACGTCTTAAGCTAGCTCTATAATCATTCATTCAAAAATTCTTTAAAAACGAAGGCAAGATTCGATGTTTGGCAATTCGTGGAATCGTGCCCTAACGTGTTGGGTTGCGATTTCGCGTTTGCTCAAAATAATCGAATATCACTTCGAAATTTCACTCACGCCTTTTAAAATTCCTCAAAACGAAGACGAGGTTTGATATTTAGCAATTCGCAGAATCGTGCCCTAACGTGTTGGGTTGCAATTTTGCGTTTGTTCAAAATAATCGGGCTTCCCTTCAAAATTCCATTCATATCTCCTAAAATTTTTTAAATGAAGGCAATGTTCGACGTTTGATAATTTGAGAATCATGCTCTATCGCGTTGGGTTGTGGTTCCTGGTTTGCTCAAAATGATCGAACATTCCTTTACATTCTCACTCATGTTTATAAAAAAAATACTTAAAAACGAAAACGATGTTCAATGTTTGGCGATTTGAGAATCGTGCCCTATCGTGCTGGGTTGCGCTTTTTCATTGGTCTGAAACAATTGAAGATCCCTTCAGAATTTCCCTCGCACTTTCTAAAATCTTTTAAAATAAAGGCGATGTTCGATGTTTGGCGATTTGAGAATCGAGCCCTATCATGCTGGGTTGCGCTTTCTCATTTGCCCAAAATAATCGAATATCTCCTCGAAATTTTCACACGTATTTTATAAAGTAAGGCAATGGTCAATATTTAGAAATTCGAAGAATCGTACCCTACTGTGCTGGGTTTCGATTTTTCGTTGGACTAAATAGTTGAGCATCATTCTGTAATTCTCAAATTATATACCTTCGGGCATCGAAACAAGAAATTTTGGCAACCAAGTCGGATCACTCAAACGTTATAAAAGGAACCACATTTCAAAAAACTTTTAATTTTAGACATAAGGACAGTATTTAATTGACTTGGTACCAATTTTGGGCGTAGTGAGGGTGCTAATCCTTCCTCATGCGTAACCGACTCCCGAACCTGTTTTCTCAAAAGTTCGTAGACCAAAATTATTGTTTTAATAAACCAAAAATGTTTATTTAAACTAACCTCATTTTTAGGTGATTCGATCACACCAAAATAAAAGATCGGTGGCGACTCCATATTTTCATTTTCCAAAAAGTCGATTCCACCATTTTTCATTAAAATAATTTTTTTTTAAAATCGTGGGATGGTTTCGACAGCTTGGCGACTCCGGTGGGGATTTGAACTTGAGAGTCGAGCCATAAAAATCGATTATTTACTGTCCTTTTGTTAAAAAACCGAAAATTTATTTTAAAAATCATGTATATTTCGATTGCATTTGATTGTATGTTTGTGCGGGCCTTGTAGAATAGCACTGCATTTCATTGCATGACCACTGTGGTTACACCTTCTAAGTGGAAGTAAGAAGCTACGCTTTCGTGAGGTTTTCACCTCCGCATGGGCTAGTGGATTGCTTCCGGGGTACATCCGTACCTATGATTTCGTGAGATTTTCATCTCTGCATGGTCATAGGGAAATGTATCCCCTCGAACCGAACTCGATCTATATGAGCTTATAATGGGTGAGGATTGAGGAATCTGCTGGTTCGGGTACCCATTTTCCTAGAACTAAACCACATATAGTGAACCTTAGGAGCTATCCTTGGGTGGAGCCGCGTCGAACCTTAGTACTTACCCGTACATGCGTTATAATCACCGTTTATGTGCTTGCATTCTATTGCTATTATTTGATACTAACCGATGTTTTGTTTTGATTGTCTTTTTTGCATGACATTGCATATTAAAGGAGGCGTTAATCTACATTCAATTACTAAGTTAGAAAATTTGACATGGAGAATGAATTTTTTAGTAAAGTCGAGGATAATGCGGCCGTTCGTGCTTGGTCGGAGAGGCTACAATCTGAGAGAGGGGATAGCTTGGCAGAAGGGTATGTGTCGGAGCTGTAGGATTTCACTCGCGTCAATGTAGTACAGAATAAGCTGCAATAGTTGAGAGACATTTGGGTTAGTTGGGATGAAAGGATCAAGCAGTTGTTTTACCAAAGTTATGGTGACATATCCTACCTGCTAGACATTAAAGTGGATAAGCATTTGTTCCGAGCCTTGGTGCAGTTTTGGAATTCCGCATATAAGTGTTTTACCTTTGGAGAAGTGGATTTGGTACCTACCATGGAGGAATATACTACGCTGCTTAGATGTCCAAAGATTCAGGTCTGGAAGACTTATGCCCGGGTTTTTAGTAATCAGGCTTTCGTGAAGAAACTGATGAGCATTTCTGGGATGAGCGAGTCTTGGGTCACTGCTCGGATTCAGCAGAAAGGAGATAGCAAATGTGTCCCTTGGGAGAATTTGCGAGATTTGATCTTGACTCATCTAGACGAAAGAAAGAGGGTCGATATATTTGCCTTAAGCATCTACGGATTAGTGATCTTTCCTACGGCTTTGAGGCACGTGGACGAGGCGGTCATTGACTTGTTTGATCGTCTTGAAAAGGGAATCACACCGGTACCGGCAATATTGGCAGAAACGTTCAGATCTTTGAGCTTATGTCAGAAGACGGGTGAGGGGCGATTTATTGGATGTGCTCAACTATTGATGGTATGGTTTCATGGGAACTTTTGGAAGGTAGACAAGGTTTCCTATCGAGTCTTTTCCAAAGGTTATTCCCCTTTGAAAGAAGAGGTAGCTATACAGAGGAGAAAGGATATCTCAGAAGAGAAGTGGATGGATATTTTTCAGAACCTTAAGGAGGAGGATATCGAGTGGAGTGCTTATTGGATGGTTCCTGATGAGATCATGTACCAATGTGGTAACTTTGATTGGGTGCCATTGTTAGGAATTTGGGGAGCTACCGGGTATACTCCGTTGATAGCCTTGAGGCAATACAAGTCGAGGCAGTTTGTACCCACGACCTATGGACTTGCTCAGAGTGAATTCTCGTTTAAAGGTGCTCACTATTAAAAGAGAGTTCGGGAGTTATCGGATGCTTGGAAGCAAACTTGTTAGATGAAGAGGTTAGCCGTCGGTTCTATGGTAACGCCCGAGTACAGCAAGTGGTTTAAGAAGAGGATTAATGATAATATTCCTAGGCCAAGCTTAGAGAATGCTCGGCCTATCGGGGAACAATTACAAGTCGCCCCATCAGAATTGGAGATTATAAAACAAGATTTCGAGAAGAAGAGTTTGGAGTTTGGTAAGAAGATCGAACAATTAGAGGAAGAGAAGATGCACCTAAGATTAGAGGCTGATGTCCAAAGGTCAGAGGCTGAGAAGTGGAGAAAAGGAAAAACTAAGGCTGAAGAAGATCTAGACAGTTTGAAAATGGACTACAAAAAGTTACGCCTATCTATGAGGATTGCGGGTTTAGGTAAGACTTCCGAACAATGGCGCCATGAAATTCGGGAAGAAAAAACCAATACCGACCGGTGGGAAAGGAAATTTCGAGAAACTCAAGCACGAAACGAAGATTTGGAGAAAAGTCTATCAGAAAGCAGAAATGAGCAAGGGGAATTAAGGGCTAGAGTGGCAGAACTCGAGAAGTCCCTACATCAGTACCGAAACCGCAACACCGTGACAGAATTGAGGGCAAGCTTGAGCAAAATACAAGAAATGAAAGGAAGAATAGAAGAGTTAGAGGCGTCACTGCAAAATTGTGATATGCGAATCCAGTTTTTTGAGGCAAACGAGGATCGTTGGAAGGAGCAACTTCACCATGCGCAAGGCCAAGTTAGAAATAGGGATTACCTTATGGGAGAGGCCATAACCCAGATCCGGGAGGTAGCGGACTACTTGCAAACTCTAGCGGTTCAGGCAGACACACTAAGCGTGAAATATGAGTTAGAGTCGGAGCGCGAACAAGAGCTGGCCTCATTGCTTAGAAAAATTAGGACTTTGAGCGTTAGAGCAAAATTATATTTGTAACTCGACTTTATGTAAAAGATTTTATTTTCAAGTAAAATTTTCTAAGGGCTGTTGAATCAAAATTGATGCCTCCTTTACATTCATGCATTTGCATTACATCATATCATTATGCATTAAAGGCCATTAGAGTTTTCTAATTAATTAACTAAAAATTATTTCAATAACCTGGAAACCAATGAAAACCAACCACGCACCCCTACAGTACAAGGAAAAAATCAATGGATAAGAGACTCGAGAAATTAGAGCGGATGCAAAAAGACATGCAAGAACAAATACAGTCTCAGATGCAAGAGCAGCTAGCCAAGATTCAGTGAGAGATGAAAGAGCAAATGATGGAGTCCCAGAGGGAAATGATGAGTCAGTTATCCCAATTGTTGTTGGGAGGAACGGATAAGGGAAAGGGCCCCATGGACAAAGTTGAAGAAGCTAATGAGGATCCTCAATACCCCCTGGCTTCACTCTGACACATGTACCGGTGAAGCTCGAGATTAATCTACCGAAGCCATCTGTCACGATCATACCCCAGCAGGTTCAGGCTGGAGCTTCAATACTGATGAATTTCCAAACCGGCTTAGGCTCCAACTTTGTCAACAACCCGAACTATCCGCCCATTCCCGATTTGGATGAAATTGCTGAAGAAGAAAAGGCGAGGATGGATTCGCAAAAACAATTGGAAAAACGGTGTAGATGGCTCGAAGAGAAATTTAAAGCCATGGAAAGCGCGGATCATCATCAAGGGATTAATGCCAAGGACCTAAGTTTAGTCCCAGATTTAGTCCTTCCCCCCAAATTCAAAATGCCCAAGTTCGAGAAATACAATGGAACAAGTTGCCCTGAAGCTCATATCATTATGTTCTGCAGGCGAATGACGGGATATGTTAACAATGACCAGCTATTAATCCACTACTTTCAAGATAGTTTGGTCGGGGCGGCGTCTAAGTAGTACAACCAATTAAGCCGCTCTAAGATTAACTTGTGGAAGGACCTGGCCCAAGCCTTTATGAAGCAATACAATCACGTGACAGACATGACCCCTGACAGAATCACTCTCCAGAATATGGAGAAGAAATCGAATGAAAGCTTCAGGCAGTACGTATAAAGATGGAGGGAGGTGGCCATACAAGTTCAGCCGCCACTTCTAGAAAAGGAGATAACGATACTCTTTATAAATACCTTGAAGGCCCCTTTTATCACTCATATGTTGGGAAGCGCCACCAAGAGCTTCTCCGACATAGTGATGATGGGAGAAATGATCGAAAATGCTGTAAAGAGCGGCAAGATAGAATCGAGAGAGAGTGCTAGGAAGTTAGCCCCGAGGAGAAAAGACAATGAAGTGAACAACACGAGCACATTCAACAAGGGGCAGCCCAAGTCAATTACCGTAAATCAACCCAAAATGGTGACTACCAATCAACAAAGTTCTGTAAGGCAAGAATCCAATGCGAGGAAGAACATAGAAAGGCCACAATACACCCCTATACCCATGTCCTATAGAGAGTTGTACCAGAACCTGTTCAACGCTCATGTGGTATCCCCTTTCTACCTGGAGCCACTGCAGTCCCCGTATTCCAAATAGTATGACGCGAATGCCCAATGTGAGTACCACGCGGGAATCACCGGGCACTCAATCGAAAATTGCACTGCGTTTAAGAAAGTGGTCGAAAGACTCATTAAGGTGGGAATCATGAGATTTGATGACCCAGCCACGCCCAATTTAGCAGGAAACCCACTCCCTAATCATACCGACCAAGGAGTGAATGGGATAAGTGAAGGCTTGAACAAGAAGACCAAGTATGAGGTGGCAGAAATCAGGACCTCGTTGAAGCGGGTATGGAAAGAGATGACTAAGAGAGGATTGATAGCATTGGATCCAAGGGAAGAACCCGAAGAAGAGAGAAACTACTGTGAGTTTCATGACGAGGTGGGGCATGAAATCCAAGAATGTGTGGAATTCATGGCCCTCGTGCAGAACATGATAGATAACAAAGAAATGGAATTCTATGAAGAAGCTAAAAGCCTCATAGAGGGAAATGTATGCGCATCCGAGGGAGAATCAAAGGCGTAGAATCAAATGCCTAATTATCCCGTGGTGATCATTTCGAGACCCAAAAATAATGAAGCTGGAGTAAAAATGCCATCGAGGGTCATAATCCAAAGACCTGCAGTCTTCCCTTACAAAAACAGTAAAAAGGTCCCATGAAATTATGATTGCAGTGTGACGATGCCGGGAAAAGAGAGCCCGGTTAGCGCTTCAATAAGGGATCAAGATAGAGGTTCCTATACACATAGCGGGAGGCGTTACGATACAATGAATGAGGAGGAACAGCCCACAAAAGAAAAAGCCCAGGTGGTCAAGGAAATGAAGGAAAAAGCAACCAAACTTGTTAATGAGCCAGTTAACGAAGACGAGGCCAAGGAATTTTTAAAATTCCTAAAGCACAGCGAATACAGTGTGGTAGAACAGCTACGTAAACAACCAGCTCGCATTTCAGTGCTGGCCTTGCTTCTAAGCTCGGAAGTTCATCGTAGCGCACTAATGAAGGTCTTAAACGAGACATATGTTGCCAATGATATCTCCGTTAACAAGCTGGACCGGTTGGTGAGCAACATAAGTGCCGACAATTTTATCTTCTTTAATGACGACGAGATACCACCTGGGGGCATGGGGTCGACTAAAGCTCTGCATATCACCACACGCTGTAAAGGGTACACGCTACTAGGTGTACTGATTGACAATGGATCAGCTTTGAACGTCCTGCCATTGACCACGCTGAACAGATTACCTATAGACAGCTCTCACATGAAGGAGTGCCAGAACATCGTGAAGGCATTCGATGGCACGGAAAGAAAGGTGATGGGCAGAATCGAGGTACCTCTCTAGATTAGGCCAAACACATATGAGGTGGATTTTCTCGTGATGGATATCAAGCCCTCATACAATTGCTTGTTGGGGAGGCTCTGGATACATTTAGCTGGGGCAGTACCTTCCCCGTTGCATCAAAAATTGAAGCTGGTGTCGGAGGGGAGGTTGATAACGATTAAGGCTGAAGAAGATATTATTGCAACTGTGAGCAATAATGCACCCTATTTGGAGACATATGACGAAGCAATCGAATGCTCATTTCGATCTTTGGAATTTGTTAACGCGACGTTCATCACCGAGGGAAGCAAAATTTTGGTGCCGAAATTGTCCAAAACCACGAGGATGAGCCTCGAGTTGACGATTGGAAAAGGGGCCCTACCCGGAAAGGGACTTGGGAGACATCTACAAGGAAGGATCGAAACGCCAATGCTGAAAGAAAAGAGAGACCGCTTCGGCTTAGGATTTAAGCCGGATGTGAAACAAAGGAGAAGGGAGCCAGAAAAGAAGCAAGAAAGAAGGAGAGCTCGATTAATGGGGGAGCAAATCAAGTGGGAACCAATGACATTCCCCCATATATTGAAAACATTTGTATCCAGGGGAATCATTCATCCTGAGAGAGACACGCCAATGATGGGAGCTATAAAAGAAAGTCTGGAAAGTTTGGACATCAACGTCATGTACGAAAAGGAGACTGGAAGGGAAAATTTGTCGGGCATTTGCCCCTACACGCCTGGAAGTGTTCTGGACAACTAGATTGCGGAAGAGATCCTTGTAGTTTTTAGAACGGATTCAGAGTAATGTCCAAAACACACTTATTGCTCTAGGCCTAGGAGTGATAAGAATCTTTTGTGAAATAGGCTGATGTTTAAAAACGATATTTCAATAAAATGCACAGTTATTATCATTTTTGAGCAAATGTTCTCTCGTCCTCTTAATTTCATTCATAACCATACAAATGATTACTTTCGGATTCTTTTATTCTTGAAACATTCTTCTAAGTATTCTTTCATTCGTCATTCATAATCATATCACGCAAATAAATGTTTCGAATTCTTTTGATTCTTTGTATCTGCCTTCGTCCTTATAACAGGTTCCCAAATATTAATGATACGAGTGACACTGCTAGCGACTCAGAATTTCCTTTCGAGCAAGATGTATGTATGGATGATTCTTAGGATTTTGAAGATGACCAAGGCTGTAACCTATCTCTTGATTTGTTGAAGATGGAGGAACAAGACGAGAAATAAATCCTACCTCACAAAGAATTAATCGAAATTGTGAGCTTAGGAGAAGGACAAGAGGTAAAGATCGGAATAAGTATCACTGCGAAAATGAAGCGAGACCTCATTGAATTACTTTAAGAATTCAAAGGTGTCTTCGCATGGTCATACCAAGATATGCCCGGGTTGGACACTGACATCGTGGTGCATCGACTTCCCATAAAAGAATAGTGTAAGCCAGTTTAGCAAAAACTCCGAAGAATGAGGCCCGATGTCTTGCTAAAAATAAAGGAAGAGGTTCGAAAGCAGTTTGACGTTGGATTTCTGAAGGTGGTAAAATACTCAGATTGGGTAGCCAACATCATCCCTGTCCCTAAGAAAGATGGAAAAGTGCTAATGTGTGTAGACTACAGAGATTTGAATAAAGCCAGCCCAAAAGACAATTTCCCACTGCCTCATATCGACACCCTAGTGGACAACATGGCGGGACATTCACTGTTTTCATTCATGGATGATTTTTTGGGATACAACCAGATCAAGATGCATCCTGAAGATATGAAGAAGACCATATTTGTAACCATGTAGGGCACGTTCTGTTACAAGGTGATGCCGTTTGGATTGAAGAATGCGGGGACAACTTATCAAAGAGCTATGGTAACCTTTTTTCACGACATGATGCATAAAGAAATCGAGGTTTATGTCGATGACATGATCGTAAAGTCTCGAACAGAGAAGGAGCACATACAAGTCTTGAGGAAATTGTTCTTGAGGTTGAGGAAGTTCCAGCTAAAACTCAACCCAGCCAAATGTACCTTCGGAGCTAAATCCGGAAAGTTGCTCGGATTCGTGGTTAGTGAGAAAGGGATTGAGATCGATCTAGACAAAGTTAAAGCCATACAAGAGTTATCCTCGCCGCGCACTAAAAAAGAAGTTCGAGGCTTTCTAGGAAGATTAAATTACATTGCTCGGTTCATTTCACAACTGACCGAGAAATGTGGCCCTGTCTTTCGCCTCCTCAAGAAACATAACCCAGGTGAATGGGATGAAGAATGCCAAAGGGCTTTCGACAAGGTTAAACAGTACTTATCCAACGCCCCGGTGCTGATGCCACCTAACCCCGATAAGCCGTTGATACTGTATTTGGCAGTATTCGAGAACTCTATGAGATGCATGCTGGCTCAGCATGATGAGTCAGGAAGGAAAGAAAAAGCTATTTACTATCTCAGTAAAAAGTTTACGGAATGTGAGACAATGTACCCGTCGATAGAGAAGTTGTGTTGTGCCCTAATATGGACAACCCGCAGGCTGAGGCAATATATGTTGTATCACACCACTTGGCTCATATCAAAGTTGGACCCTTTAAAGTACATGATGGAGTCAACAACCTTAAATGGAAGGATGGCCCGATGACAGATTCTGCTTTCTAAATTCAACATAGTCTATGTGAACCAAAAAGTAATAAAAGGAAGTGCGATAGCAGATTTTCTAGCCAGTAGAGCTTTGGAAGACTACGAGCCTTTGAACTTCGACTTTCCGAATGAAGACCTAATGTGTATTGCTACGACTGAAGAAGGTGCTCTGGAAGAACTTCTTTGGAAACTGAACTTCGATGGGGCATCAAATGCTGTGGGCAATGGAATCGGGGCCGTCTTGGTATCCCCAAAACGAGATCATTACCCATTCACTAGTAAATTGGATTTTGATTGTACAAAAAATATGGTGGAATATGAAGCGTGCATCATGGGTATCCGTGCAGCCATAGAACGTAAGATTAAAGTGCGAGAGGTGTATGGAGATTCTGCGCTAGTGATTTATCAACTCAAGGGAGAATGGGAGACTAGAGACCTCAAGTTAATCGATTATCGGAAGCTGGTCCTTGAGTTGATTAAAGAGTTTGATGACATTACCTTCCACTACCTTCCACGAGACAAAAATCAGATGGCTGACGCTTTGGCTACCTTAGCCTCCATGATCAAGGTGAACAAACAAGAAGATGTCAAACCCATCCGAATGAACATTTATGAAATTCCGGCCCATTCTTACAATATTGAAAAAGATGAAGAGAAAGATGATCACCCTTGGTATCACGATATATTGCAATATGTGAAGAATCGTGAGTACCCGGACCAGGCAAGCGAGAATGAAAAAAGAACGCTAAGAAGATTGGCCATCGACTACGTCTTAGATGGGGATATATTATACAAAAGAAGAAAGGATCAAGTGCTACTAAGATGTGTAGACGCTGTAGAGGCTAGGAAAATCTTGGAAGAAGTCCATGAAGGCGTCTGTGGGACACATGCTAATGGCTTTACAATGGCCAGGCAAATTATGAGATTCGGGTACTATTGGTCCACCATGGAAGGAGACTGTGTCAATTACGCTAAGAGATGTCATAAGTGTCAAATCTACGGAGACAAAATTCTTGTGCCTCCTTCACCGTTGCATGTCATGGTTTCTTCATGGCCATTCTCTATGTGGGGCATGGATGTGATTAGACCAATATCGCCGAAAGCTACCAATGGGCATCGATTCATCTTCGTGGTTATCGACTACTTCACCAAGTGGGTAGAAACTGCTTCGTATGCTAGTGTGACCAAGTCGGCAGTGAGCAAGTTTCTGAAAAAGGATATTATATGTCGATATGGAATGCCGGAGAGGATTATATCCGACAATGCATTAAACTTGAACAATAGTACGATAGCAGAAGTCTGCAGTCAATTCAAGAACAGACATCACAACTCGTCACCATATCGCCCAAAGATGAATGGGGCAGTGGAAGCGGCCAATACAAACATTAAGAAAATTGTGGGGAAGATGACCAAAACCTACAGAGACTGGCATGAGAAGTTACCATTTGCCCTCTTCGCTTATCGAACGTCAGTCAAAACCTCAACTGGGGCAGCCCCTTTTTCTTTGGTCTACGGAATGGAAGCGGTGTTGCCGATCGAGGTCGAGATCCCGTCCCTTCGAGTGTTGTTGGAGTTAAATTTGGAAGAAGCCGAGTGGATCCAATCTCGATATGATCAATTGAACCTAACGAGGAAAAAAGGTTAAAAGCTATTCGTCATGGTCAGATGTACCAAAAATGAATGATGCAGGCTTATGATAAAAAGGTTCGTCCTAGAGAATTCCACGAGGGAGACCTGGTTTTGAAAAAGATTCTTCCCATACAGAAATATTTTCGGGGAAAATGGATGCCTAATTGGGAAGGGCCTTACGTAGTGAAGAAAGCTTTCACTGGAGTAGCATTGATTCTAGCCGAGATGGACGATAGAAACTTGCCCAATCCTGTAAACTCGGACTCGGTCAAGAAGTATTTTACCTGAAGAAAGAGAGGCCTGAGTGAAAACCCACAAAGGGTGCTCTGAAATCCAAAAAAAAACCCGGAGAGGCCAAGGTGAAAACCCACAAAGGGTATTTTGGAACCAAAGGGGCTTTTGAGTTGAAAACCCAAAAACGGGCAGCTCAAATTTTGAATATGGGGCATATGGCGGTCTTGTCCTTCCAAAATCAACAAGACAGAAGAACATTACACCTTGGAGCATCAACAAAATACGCGGGATCTCCTGAACACACATTTGGTTCGAATGAACCTTTGAGAAATTAGAATAGTGAAACTCGTGCTGCGATATCTGGGGCATCTTTTTCTCATTTTTCGCACCTTACCAGATTCATTATCCTATGTATTCACATCAAAATTTGCTTAATAAAATGACATTTGTCCATTATGATAATCTCTTTCGAGCAGTTTTGTCGAAATCGCGATTTTTGAACATGTAATATCTACATAAAAGATGTTATGCATATTACTCTGGAAAAGTCTCTAAATAGTACAAGGACCTGAAACAGGGCCACTAGTCAGAACTAACCAGGTTCAAAGTTGGAAAATATTGGAAAAAGAGAAATCCAAATTAGGACTATTTCTTCAAATTTTCTGGCAGAGATAACGGCTAAGTAAGAAAACGTGATAGCACATCAATGATGGAACCCGGACGAATCATGAGCAATGATACCTTAAACGTTTGAAGAGGAATTATTCTCATAGCACTTCTACATTCATAATCATTCATTTAGTTAGGAGCACTTGATTCATTTCGATCATAGCATTCTAATTATCTGACATAAACACCACATCTAGTTAGGGACATTTGATTCATCTCGATCATAGTATCCTAATTACTTGATACAGGAAACCAATTCTACAAATCATGTCTTTGGAAGACAGTGTAGTGACATTGGCGAATCCTACAGATCCTGCTTCCCTGAAGTTGCAGTGGAGCAGATCGAAGACGACAAATCTTGACTTCCTGAAGTTGCAGTGAAGTAGATTTAAGTCACTAACCTAGCTCCCTAAAGTTGTAGTGGAGTAGGTTGAGATTTTAGATCCTACTTCCCTGAAGTTACAGTGGAGCAGATCAAAAACGACGAATCCTGACTTCCTGAAGTTGCAGTGAAGCAGATTTAAGTCACTAACCTTGTTCCCTAAAGTTGTAGTGGAGTAGGTTAAAATTTTAGATCTCGTTTCCCTGAAGTTGCAGTGGAGTAAATCAAAGACAACGAATCTTGACTTCCTGAAGTTGCAGCAAAGCAGATTTAAGTCACTAACCTAGCTCCCTAAAGTTGTAGTGGAGTAGGTTGAAATTTTCGATCTCGTTTCCCTGAAGTTGCAGTGGAGCAGATCGAAGACGGCGAATCTGAGCTTCTTGAAGTTGCAGTGAAGCAGATTTAAGCCACTAACCTAGCTCCCTAGAGTTGTAGTAGAGTAGGTTGAAATTTTAGATCTCGTTTCCCTGAAGTTGCAGTGGAGCAGATCGAAGACGGCGAATCTGAGCTTCCTGAAGTTGCAGTGAAGTAGATTTAAGCCACCAACCCAGCTCCCTAAAGTTGTAGTGGAGTAGGTTGAAATTTTAGATTTTGTTTCCCTGAAGTTGCAGTGAAACAGATCGAAGACGGTGAATCTTGACTTCTTGAAATTGCAATGAAGTAGATTTAAGCCACCATCCTAGCTCCCTAAAGTTGTAGCGGAGTAGGTTGAAGATTGTAGATCTTGTCTCCCTGAAGTTGCAGTGGAGCATATTGAAGCTACTTGAAGAAAAAAAGTACCAAGAAGTCGAGGCTCAGCAGGTCCTGGCAAATTTGGCCCATTTATAGTCTTTACTTTATTCTCGTTACACGACAATATGCAAAGAAGGGCAGCTGTAGTGGGCCAAATTTGCCCGGTCCGAATAAAAATAATAAATGATATAAAAATCTAGATATCAATAGTCCATTATCTGTCCAATTACAACCCAAAATCAAACCAAATTAACCCTAATGTTTCAAGACACAAATTACAAGTCCATTTACAAAATGACATAGCCCAATACCCCAAACGGCCCAGAAACTGAGCCCCATTTTGGCAAACCCTAGGGCAAGGGTCTCCTTGTGCCGCAGCCCTCACTAGTGGCCAAACCACATTGCGCCAGACAACGCCTCCAACAGCACCAGTGCACAGCCCTCGTACGCCACGCCCGTACCTCCGTACGATGCAGGCAGACTCCGTACCTGCGAAAAAGGCACATAGAACAGCAGCGAATGGGGAAGAAGAAAATAGCATTTTCATTTTTTGATTTTTCTTTCTTTTCGACTATAAAGGCCATGTAATAGCCTAGGTGAGTTTTTTACGCAACATAAACGCACAATAGGCCATACAGACACAATCAATACATTTTGAAATACAAAAAAGCAACGAGCATTCGAAGGTGATTCCGATTCATAATTTCTGAGATTTTTTCCTTTTCTTCTTGGCTTAGTTTCATTCTCCCTGGAATTTCTTTTTATTCTTTCGCATTTTGGGTTGTATAAAAGAGAGAGGAAATGAAATCTTACCCCGTGAATACGCTGTGAGATCTCCACTGATTCGTTGAAATCGGGGTCCGAGGGGAGTATAAGGCGGAAAGAAAACCATCTTGAGGCTCGAACAGGCTGATCTCCGTTCATTGCGGTGGATTGGCATGGCAGATGGAGGGTCAAGGTTCGTTTGAGGGGAGTAAAAATGGAGGCTAGGGTTTGGAGGTGCTGGCTTAATCTGCTGATTGAGCCATTTTATAGGACCTCAAACGGTGTCGCATTGACATCAAAGCCCGACCCGATTCGATTCCAAACCCGATGACCCGCGTGTTTTTGCGGTGAGGGACTATTTGCACATTAAATCCCTCCCTTTTGCGCCACGTTTAAATCAATCCATATTTTTATTCCATTTCTTTTAATTTAGGCTTGTATTTTGAGCTCATTTGCAATGGGGTCCGCACATGTACACAGCGTTTTGGGAGTCTGGAATAATTCCAGTTTTGATCCTTGCATATTCGTATACATTATGCGCTGGCCCTTACCTGTATTTACAAATTATCCTTCCATTTTAACGTGGTTTCAATTAGACCCTCTCCTTTATGTGATTTCAATTATTTTTTTTTAGATTCACCTCATGTTTTATTTTATTTTACTTGTGTTTATTTACTCGTGTTCATCGTCTAACTTGCATCATTTACTTATTGTAATTTGGGTAACTATGCTTTCATATTTTGCGTATTACCTCATGTAATTGTTTTCTTTATATACGCTATTGTACATATATATTTGTACTTTACATTAAAGTCAATTTCATTTCATATATATATATACATTGTTAACCTTATGTTATTTTATACATGTGTTGTCTTAAATTTATTATTGTAGTTTATTACATGGTCCTATATAATATATTTTCTCAATTATTATATACATATATGTTTATAGATATCTATACTTGATATATATATTATTAAATCTATGTATCTTATGCATGTAGTTTTTCTCTTTTTTTATATATGTAAGTATATTCTTCAATTCATTATATAATTTATAATAAAATCAGTTTTAGCTTGCATATATTTCTATGTTTTTTACAAATAATTATTTTTTAAAAAAAAGGGGGGTTATTTATATATATATAATTTGTAGATCCATTGCGTTTTTGAAGATTATATCGTACTATACATTTTTATTATTACCATTTTTAATATATTTTACACATACTTTAAATTTTTATTATATACATCCTCGTTTTTTTTAAAAATCAATATTATTCTATGTTTTGGTATGATTTTCGATTTAAACATTCATTTTATAATATGTTTTTTTAAATGATTAAGCGTATAATTCTAGTTTTTCCTTTTTTACAAATAAATTTTAAAATGCACCAATTCATTAATTTGCATGTCATAAAGATTTTTGGTTCATTAGATCGCATTTGTTCCGACATCCTCTTATACCACTTTGACTTCTAAATTCTATTTTGTTTTGCATACGCTCTTTTGGTTGCTTTATATATGTACATTCCTTGCGTGGCATCCACCTTATTGAACTGTTAATTACTCATCATATATGATTGAAATTAGGCTATAATTCCTAGATTAATTATATTTAATTGCTTGTTCTGCTAGTTGATTCGTTAAGTATTGTATCTCGTATGTGTATATTACCTCATTCATCGTTTTCTATTTGATTTTCGAAATGCGGTTTTATAAAATCCAAATTTTATGATTAATCTCGTACTATTTCAAATTGAATTAATACGTCTTAAGCTAGCTCTATAATCATTCATTCAAAAATTCTTTAAAAACGAAGGCAAGATTCGATGTTTGGCAATTCGTGGAATCGTGCCCTAACGTGTTGGGTTGCGATTTCGCGTTTGCTCAAAATAATCGAATATCACTTCGAAATTTCACTCATGCCTTTTAAAATTCCTCAAAACGAAGACGAGGTTCGATATTTAGCAATTCGCGGAATCGTGCCCTAACGTGTTGGGTTGCAATTTTGCGTTTGCTCAAAATAATCGGGCTTCCCTTCAAAATTCCATTCATATCTCCTAAAATTTTTTAAACGAAGGCAATGTTTGGCGTTTGATAATTCGAGAATCATGCTCTATCGTGCTGGGTTGTGGTTCCTGGTTTTCTCAAAATGATCGAACATTCCTTTACATTCTCACTCATGTTTATAAAAAAAATACTTAAAACGAAGACGATGTTCAACGTTATAAATAGTTGAGCATCCTTCTGTAATTCTCAAATTATATACCTTCGGGCATCGAAACAAGAAATTTTGGCAACCAAGTCGGATCACTCAAACGTTATAAAAGGAACCACATTTCAAAAAACTTTTAATTTTAGACAGAAGGGCAGTATTTAATCGACTTGGTACCAATTTTGGGCGTAGTGAGGGTGCTAATCCTTCCTCATGCGTAACCGACTCCCGAACCTGTTTTCTCAAAAGTTCGTAGACCAAAATTATTTTTTTAATAAACTAAAAATGTTTATTTAAACTAACCTCATTTTTAGGTGATTCGATCACACCAAAACAAAAGATCGGTGGCGACTCCATATTTTCATTTTCTAAAAAGTCGATTCCACCATTTTTCATTAAAATAAATTTTTTAAAAAAAAATCATGGGATGGTTTCGACATAAGATATATTAAGAATTTAAAAACAAAAAAAAATGCTCATTGGAATCTAGGTTTTTTCATTGAAAATTGGGTCCAAATGAGTTCTTCAGTAAGTTCTTGAATTTTCCATTATGGGTGTTCTTTGATGAAGAACAAAAAAGATAAATATGTTTATAAGTTTTTTTTTTCTAAAGGCTGAAGGAAATAATATTGAACTTTTTAGATTATTTAGTTAAAAATTGGCAAGTGTGACTAAATGATTGGCTAAAAGATTTTTTAACACTTTGGGTAATTTTACTAATAGGGTATAGTTTAGGTATCAATTTAGGAAAATGAGTATAATTTAAGTATCATTTTGTGATTTAAGCTTTTTTTTCACAATTTTTTTATAATGACTTAATCCCCTTAAAATATGGTGTTAGAGACAATGTTGTACAACAATGTTTGTTCAATGACCTGATCGATCATAGACTAGATTAGTCAAGGTATGAGACAACTTAGGCATATTATATGTTGAAATTTTTTGGCATGGGTCTTGTTGGATGTTATTTTAATAAGCAAATGAGCCTCTTCAACCTTCTCATTCTAGTATTCAAAGCTAAAATTAAAGAGGTATTTATAAAGAGTTTAAGCATGTGGAAGAGATTGAATTCGACTTGGATTTATAGTGAGATTTTTTCTCAATCTCAAATATGTGTTTCATGGCTATTTTTAATGAGGTTTCTTCTATTTAACTTGAGACTTTATTAATAAATATTTTTTATTATATTTGGCATAAAAAAGTCAAGTTAATCTCGATTTATTTGAACTCATCCTTCTTGCCCGTGAAGCCTATAAATAGGATGTTATGTCACACATTAGAAAGGGGCCTTTTGAGTGCTTTCGTCTGGTTATTTTGTTTTTTGTTTTACTTAGTATACACTCTTGTGCTAGGTTTTTATTAGAGAGTTTATATTTTATGTGGGTGAGTTTTTTTAAGTGAGTGATTTGTAGCAATTGGGGTCAGTGTTAGGTTGCAATTACTACTTTCTGTAAGGGTATATTAGAATCAAACCAATAACTATTTCAAAAGATTGTTGAATAAGAATTATTCACAGAGTGAAGATCCGTAGTGTAGAATTGTTTCCAAACTGTGTTAACAAATAACTGTGTGCAAATCTATCTTTACTTTCTTTGTTTTACATTTTTTGTATCGCTATCTAATCAATATTATAATTGAACACGACATTGAACAAAAAGATTAAACTTATAGCAAATTGACGTGTTTCTTCAAATGGTATGAGAGCAGGCTTCAAATGTTGTTTAGAAATGGTCCTAAGAACTATATATTGTCATGGAAACTATGAGAGAAGGAAATTTTATCACATGAACACCTCTACTATTTGGCTCCTCAAACTATGCTTATTGGAAAGCCCAAATGAGATCTTTCATCATGTCAGTTAATGAATCTACTTGGGAAGCAGTTAAGGAAGGTTGGAGTAGGCCCGAGGTTATAGGTACTGATAGGTTAACTAAGCCAAAATAAAAGAACAAGTAAACAGTTTATGAGAGAAGGCTGCCCAAACAAACTCAAAAGCTCTTTATGCGATTTTTAGTAGAATTGACATGGAATAGTTTAGGATGATCTCAACCTATGAAACCACTAAAGAAGCATAGACCATCTTGTAGAACCAACATGAAAAGAATTCTTCTATTTGTCAAGGAAACATATATCTATAAGTATGAATGAAGAAATATGGCTTTGAGAGATATCTGAATTTAAAATGATGATAATGGTTACCTGGATGGGTTCTAACAATGTGTTTCAGTTCTACAAGGCAAAAGAGGTAGTAGCATCCTACTGAATGATGGATCTGAAGGCTAAACTATCATTTGAGGTTATCATGTGAGTCCCTAGGTTGACTTTTGCATGTAGTATCTAGGAACTTCTATGCTAAGTGACCAAATAGTGAATGAAACTAGAAAAGTATGATGTTGTAACGCCCTAAAATTTTGTACATTTTGACTTTTGTAAATCGGTAGCACAAAAATATCTGTATATGTTTTTGGTAAATTATGACACATAACTGCGTATTTGCTTCAGTGGTTAAGTGTTCTCGGTGTGTGTGAAAAGTCTCAAGTTCAAGCCTTGTCTTGGGAAAATTTTTGGTATTCTTCTGAAATAAGCCCTATTTCTAATCAGTGGGCTTTTATTTTAATTGATGGTAAGTTTATATCAAAATGGGCTTACTGGTCTGATGGTTAAGGTATATGTTAGTGTGTTGGGGGTCTTGGGTTTGAGTCTCTGCGTTAGCAAGGGGTATTATTTTTGTTCGAATTTCGATGAGAGTTGTCCCGAAGTTAGATTCTAAATAGTTGGCTATTAGTAGGTTAGTGGGGAAAGATTTGAGGGATAGGGGGTTATTGGAATTATCTTCATTATTTTCTTTTGCTATTTTGAAAATTCGATCCTCCCTCTTAAAGAAAAACTCTGTCATTGTTGTTTCTTCCTGCTGTCGTTACTTTCTCTCTTTCACCATTTTGACAATAGTTAGCCATTTCTCCTTGTTTCTCTGCTATCGTAAGCTAGTATTTCGATATTTCATCACTGTTCTGTGTTCTGGTAAGTGGGTAAGTGTGTTTAAAATTTTGTGATTTGAATCATTGATTAATGGGGTTTATTCCGTGTTTAGGAGATGATTAAGGGGTTATGGATTCCAATTGGTGCTAGGGTTGTTTGGATTCACTGTCGTTCGTTCTAAGTTAAGAGCTCTTGTAGAATAAAGGGTTGGTCGTGTTAAGGTGCTTCAATTTGTTCTTGATATAAGTGTTTAATTGGTGTTTTTTGGTCAATTATAAGTGCTGGTAATCTTGGGATCGTGGCTGCTACGAAAACAAACCAGGTGTATGTAACACCCCTCGCCCGTATCCCTCGCTGAAACAGGGTTCGAGGTGTTGCCCGACTTAAACTCAGTCAATCACACAAAAACAGTGCCGAAAAATTTCAATCAATTTAAAACTTTTCTTTTCACATGCAATCTGTCCCATATATGGGCTTACGAGGCCCAAAACATCACTAGCCAACACCTTTGGCTAAATTATAATATCACATACTCAACATTAAAACCCTATACATGCCATAGACTCGAAATACTAGGATTTACTTACACCAATAGCGTGAGCTCGACAGTGTGATAATATCTCCGGCGAACTCCAACCCGAGCAGGTAACCGAAGTTAACAATCTATAAAACAGAGGAATGTAACAACAGAGTAAGCTTTCATAAGCTTAGTAAGTCTTAAGCAATGCAAACAAATAAACGCAATTATACTTCGATTATTCAATTTCTTAAGTGGCCATATTCTAGGTATATTGCCATCTGGCCGAATACACACAACACATAATGCACGTTCAGCATTCTTATCACACTTAATCTGAATTCGTAAAACATAATTAAATCGAATACTTTCACATACTTTCACACCCTGACCCGGTGTATCATGATCATAGATATAGTTATAACATTTATTCACGTATGTATCACAATGCACGCTTATGATTCATTGCAGATCAAATTCACATATGAGTACATAATGCGTACCTGGCCCACTTAACGTACTGAATGTATTCATTTGTCAACCTAACACGAGGTACCTTAGTCATGTACTTTTCTCAAATCACCGGCATTTCGCCTGTTAGGCTCGAGGCCCGATATCAGTTCACCGGCATTATAGCCTGCTAGGCTCGAAGGCCCGAATAGTATCTCACCGGCATTATAGTTTGCTAAGCTCAAAGGCCGGAATAATCAAGTCAACAAGTTCCATATAACATATTCATATCAATTAAGTACTAACATCATTCGAACGTATATAATTATACATCTCAAACACTTTTCTTTCATCTCATTTTCACACTTAGCATTTGATAGCTTATGCATAACATTTCACTCACGTTCATTTCAAACTTATCATTCGATTATAAAAGCATATTGCATTTTTACCAACATGTTATACTTGCCATTAGGCCATATAAGTATGATACAATACACTATCATTTCATCTTTAACATTCGGCTAAACCCTTATCTTACAAGGAACATCAAATTCACATAACATATCATTTCACCGGCATTACGCCTGCTAGGCACAAAGGCCCGAATACACATCACCGGCACGAAGCCTGCTAGGCACGAAGGCCCGAATACACATCACTGACATTAAGCCTGCTAGGCACGAAGGCCCGAATACACATCACCGGCACTAAGCCTGCTAGGCACGAAAGCCCGAATATAATACCAGCACTAGGCCTGCAGGATTTATCCCGGATACACATCAAATATCATGCATATTTAATCATATATTAATACATCTCATTCAACATATCACATTCGTAGTCATTTGCAACATTCGGGTATAAGCTCCATATGAACACCATCGTTTACATTTCGGTTCAAAAGTCATTCATAAATATCACATATCCATTTCACCATTCAAACTTAACCCATAGTGACCATTCGACTATAAGTCATTTACATAAATTATTTATCGCACAACTTAATTCAAGTAGAACCAAAAGGTCACGATTCATCTAATATATACATATTGCTCACTGATTCACACACAACCTTTCAAATTAGCAATTATAAGATGGTTCCGCACATAGCCCATCCTTATCGATAATTTCTGATGGTTTTACCCTTACTCACATATATGTCATAGGCATTTTTACCTATGCTTCACAATTCACATTCATGATTCAATTCCAATCGATTTAACATGCATAAGTACATATCACATACCTTAATAATTTACTTTACAGAACGAATCCACATATTGTATTAGCCCATAGTCTTATAGCACCACACTTTTAATAGTTTACCTCATCGAAGTTCACATTTAATCACTTTAGTGCCAAGCCATATTCGGCTACCATAAAGGACTAATAATAATAATTTTATACACATCATGGTTTCCTTTAGGTATTTAATAATCACAAATCGTGATATCTTCACCAGCACATATACGCCACAGTTTATTCATTGTAACACTTATTTAGTGCATCAAATTTCTAAATCCAATTCAACTTAAGCATAATAGCCATAATCGGCTTATAGCCTTAAATCATTACATATTCGACACATTAACTAAATAAAATTTACATTCCCTTTTCCATATTAATTTAACTCTTGGGCATATAAAAAGGAATCAAGCTTAAACACTTAAGAACTTACCTTGAATGTTGCCGAACGATTACAACGGCTATTCGATTACTTTCTCTTTTCCCTTATCCGAATTTTGCCCCTCTATGCTCTTGAGCTTCAATTCAAATATTTTAAACCAGTCATTATTCGACTATTCGAGCATCACTTTCAAAATATAATATATACATATATATATTCGACTTTCACTCCTACTGATCATAGTAAGCTTATAAGAAATCAATAAGCAACTCATTAACAAATTTTTGTCAATGTTTACCACATAATCATAATTTCACTGTAAGCTGTCTTCCTGAGCAACAGTCACTGTAAGCTAAGAAACTCCAAATCAAGTGTCGTTAATTTTCCCTAAAGATAGACTCATATATCTTTCATCCATAAAATTTTAAGAATTTTTGGTTTGGCCAATCAATACCATATTTTTCTTAAAGTTTCCCCTGTTTCACTGTTTGACTAATCTGACCACTCCTCACTACGAATCAAATTTCTCATTTTACAGAATTCAAAATATGTTCTCGTTTATTTCATTTGAAACTAGACTCATTAAGGAGTCTAAGAATATAAATTTCATCTTATGAACATTGTTTTACAATTTATAATGATTTTATAAAGACAGAACAGAGGATCTAGAAGTCATTCTGACCCTGTCCCACATCACTTCAAATATCTCATTATCGGAAATTTGTTTGCTTACACAGTTTGTTTTATAAGAAATTAGGCTCATTAAGCTTTAATTACATAATTTATTCAGCTTCTAACTCATCTCCCACAATTTATGGTGATTTTCCAAAATCACGTTACTGCTGCTGTCCCAAATAGATTTATTACCAAATCACTCTTTCACACATACCTTGCATGCATGTTATTTAAACATGCATATCACCAATCAATCATCACATATATATAATTTTGCTTAAGCATAATCTTCATTTCGTCATTTTAAAGCACAACATGTTAGCCGCTTTTTCCCTTAGCATCTAAGGCACATGCATGCTCATTTGCTTGGCTCAACTTCACCTATCTTCCATTTTTCATCAAAAGGACATGAAACAACAACCATTTCCTTCATTTTAATTCATGACCGAATGCTCACAACACAACCAAAAATCAAAATATGTTTCATGAATTAGGGTAGAATCAAGAAGAACTCATGAGCATCAAGATAGAAGCAAACTACCATGAACTTACCTTGGATTTTTCTTCCCCAAGTGACCGAACATTCAAGAGCTCTTTTCCTCTCCTTTCTCTTCTATTTTCATCTTTCATGAACAAGAATGAACAAAAACCTTCCTTTTCTTCCTTTTTGTTATTCTATTACTAAACATTTTATGACACAAAATAACATATATTATTTGTGCCATACTTATGCCATAACTTCAATAAAAAAATTTGCACATGTTGTCTACCATTAATACCATGGCCAGCCACTACACATAAAATGGGGAGTTTGACATGCAAATCCTCCTATTTTGCACTACTATTTATTAGGCCACTACATATTAGCCTATAGCATTTTCAAAAATTTTCACATAGGTCCTATTTCATAATTTCACTCACAAATGGCAGAATCAAAGCATGGGATTTTCACACATGCACTTTCACATGAAATAAACACATAATATAACATTTGATTATTTTTGGGACTCGGTTTTGTGATCCCGAAACCACTTTTCGACTAGGGCCAAATTAGGGCTGTCACAGTGTGTACCCGAAAACACAGAAAATAAGAATCGACGGAAGTTGAAAAATGAAACTGTTGACGCCACATAGGCATGTGGTCGACCGTATGGTAGGCCGTGTCGCAACACACGAGCGTGTGATCAACGAGCCAGGCCATGTGCGTAAGACACGAGCGCATGACACGACCGCGTGAAGGTCGGTGAGGCCATGTGTGACATACGACCTAGACCTATTGGGTCATGTGGGCTACACGGGCATGTGGGCCTACATGGGTGAACCACACAAACGTGTGGGATTCTAGGCCAGGCCATGTGATCCACACGGCCAAGGCCAATTTAGGCCGTGTGGGCCACACAGGCGTATGGGCCCACATGGGCAGGCCACATGAGCATGTGAGCCCATTTTTCTGAAATAATCTGTAAGGTTACACGGGTCACCCAAGTTGACTGTGGACCTACCGTAGGGTCGGTAAGCATTAAATAGACCCCTCATTGAGTATTCTGACTATTTGATTCTGTAGTGAGCATGTACTGAATGTATGATCTGATATATTGCATGATAGCATGTCATTTTTGTATGTTGCATTGCATTGGGGTTGGGATAAAGACATTTGGAGGAAGTGTTCTGAAAGGCTTTTAAGCCTGATATCTGGCATTTCAGCTGCGATTATCTGTCAATGTGCCGCATTTCGGTACAGCATGGTGTGTAAGGATGGGTGGGCCGATTTTATCCCCACATGGTATGTAGGGTTGGACGAAGATGGTGTGTAGAGGTTGGTGGGTAGGATTCTGATATTTTGATCTGCATACTATATTTGATTGGGCTGAGGCCCTAATATGTTTCTGACTCTATATCTGAGCTGGGCTAAGGCCTAACCGATTTTGTAAAAGGGCTCCAGCCCTAGATTGTTTGTTATGACCCATGATGTGTATTCTGTATGTTTGTTATCTGTAGGGATTACACACTGAATTGCGAAACTCACATTTTTTTGTTTAATCTGCATAGGTAATCCCTAGCATTAGTGGATCGGTGTAGTGGAGGACTCGACGATGGCCACACGTAGTAACTTTAGACTATTTCCATTGGTTTTCTTTCTGGTTTTGGATTACTTACTTATTTGGGGTTTTGTTGTAATTTTCAGACTTTGAACTTTTTGGCTTTTAATTTCGGCTTTTGAACTGTTGATGATTTTATAAATGATAAGCGCAACTAAAACCTAGTTTTCTCTAAAGCAAATAGTTTTCCTAAAATAGAAGATTTTCTAAAGCTTCCGCGTAAAAGAGATATGTTTTAAAGCTAATCAGTGAGAACACGTTTTTTGGATTAAGTAAAATATAATAACTGAAACTATTTTAATGTATCAATGTATTTTAAAAAAAAAACCACTCACATATGACATCTCCAAATTCGGCCATAACGTCCAGGTTGGGTTTGGGATGTTACAGATGTGATGAATCTAATGAGGAACATAAGATTTATGAGCTTGAATGTATGGATAACATGAAGTTTCATGGTCAAAGTATGAAACATGAATCTTGAGGTTAAAGGATGCTTGTGTCTGGATAATAGAAATGTGTTAATGTGTCTGACAGGTCTGGATGTGTCTGTTACAAGTACGTCAAGATATGATGAGTTCATGAAAAATGGGTCAAAGTATGAAGAGTCTATGTCTATCTCTAAAGTCGCCAAAGGGGCCATTGGGAATAAAAACACGAATCTCTAAAAGGACAAGTCCATGGTCATAGTATTGTAGGACCATATCTTGTAAGACCGTAACTGGTGGGTTATGGTATCATATGGGAAGAAGACTATATTGTGTAAGACTGTAACTAGTGGGTTATGACATCATATGGGAAAAATACCATAGCGTGTAAAACTATAACTGGTGGGTTATGACATCATATGGGAAGAAGACCATATCATATAAGACCGTAACTGATGGGTTATGGCATCATATAAGTAGAAGACCATATTGTGTAAAATCGTAACTGGCAGGTTATGGCATCATATAGGAAGAACTAAAGGAAAGTTATTACTTAACGTGGCTCTCGATGTATCCCAGGATGATGAAGGGCAAACCTCACGAAATGTAAGTCTAGGCAAATCCCCATCACCAAAACACCAGAAAAAAAGATGCCTTTGTGGTAAAACTCTAGACAGGAAAGCCTTTGTGGCAAGTATTGGATTTAAAGGACTGCCTTTGTGGTAAAACATTGGATAGGAAAGCATTTGTGGCGAGTACTAGATGTAAAGGAAAACCTTTGTGGCGGAACTTTAGAAAGGTAAGCCTTTGTGGCAACCTCTGTTTAAGAATGCCTTTGTGGAAAATATCTAAAAGGAAACACCTTTGTGGCGATCTCTATCACAGGAAAGCCTCTGTGGCAATCTCCATAAAAGAAGCCTTTTTGGCTATATCTAAAAAAGAAATGCCTTTGTGGTGCAACCTAAGGACAGGATGCCTTGGTGGCAATTCTATAAAGGAAAGCCCTTGTGGCAAATACAAAAGAAATATTTGTGGCTATTTAAATAAAAGGAATGTCTTCACGGAAAATTTTGAATGAATGACGTGTAAGGAATTAGGAAAGAATGACATGAACAACTCCTTGAAGGCAGAGTAAAGATAGAACTCTTAAGGTATGGTAAGTGTAAGAGATAATGAACTGACAAGTAGAAAGAACTAAGTATCCAATGAATTCTAAAAGAAAGGCTCTGTATGTAATGAAAAGGCGAACCTCACATAATAACAAGAAAAGAATAGTGAAGCTAGAGCACACTAAAATAGGTGGAAAATCTAGGATATGTGTTATAGGCATGTATGGATAGCACCTTGAAGTAAAAAAGATCTAGGCGAACTTTGTATTAAGTAATGGGTGTAGTCAATCTCACCCGAAGGAAGTGAAAAAATCAGTAAGTATGAAATGAGATTTTAAGTTTGTTAATAAGGTAAATGAAATGGCTAATGACTATGTAAAGATAAGATTTAAGAAAGTGCATAGAAAGTGAAAAGATTTTAAGTATAGTAGCTCAAAGGAAAGAAATAATATTTTGAGTTTGGACCCCGAATTTGGAGCTTAAAAGAGCGAGGGCTTAATGAATATGAAAGGAAGATAAGCCCTTAAAGGAACTATGAGGAAGAAAAAGTTCTAAAATAAAAAGGAGTAATTACAATCTGTTAAAGGAAATCTTTCTGACAAAGGGAATAAGGTAAAGTCTAAGGAAATATGTAGGACGTGCGAAGCGTCAATGACACTTAGGTGTGATGAATCATGTATTTAAAGTTTAACTCGTTAAGTTCTTTTGAACTTATGAAGGTTATTTTATGTTTCAGATTACAAAGAAATATTCCCCAAGAGGGACGACGCCAGGGTTACACTAAAAGGAAGTGGCAAAATGGGTTGTTATGCATACAGAGGAAGTTAAGTGGCGAGTTCAAGTTAGAGCATAAGTTGTTTCAGTAATGTACCAATGTGTCTATAGTATACTGAGAGATAAAATAGAGAATACTAAAATTTTATTATCATAAACTGTAAATGTAACCATAGAATGTACGCCCATAAGAAATTCTTTCACAATCATAGATAGAATCTTTACATAGGCAAAAAGCTTAATTTACATCTGTTATAGGACGCAACACCTAATGCTCAGATTCGATTCATCGGGTTGTGTGGAAGGCGTTACATAATTGACCTTTAACATCAAAATTTTCACCTTCCAAAGGTATCCGACAAGGAACCCTCTGAGTCCTTATCTCTTTTTGTCAGGAATGGAGAGGCTTGGGTACTATATTTTAATAGCAATTAGAAATAGGAAATGAAGGTTTATTCATCTTTCCAAATTGGGTCATGATCTGCCACTTTTTTTTTTTCAATGGATGATCTAATCCTCTTTCTAGAAGTGGGTATGGAGCAAGCCATGGTTGTTAAGGATATCCTTGATCTGTTTACTACTCACTCAAGTCATAAAATTAATTATCAAAAAACTTAGTTATTCTTCTCACTACATACAAGAATTAGTACTCAGAATATCATTACTTAAGCATTAGGGTTAAAAAAGATTGATGATTTGAGAATTCATCTTCGTATACCTCTATCTCATAAAAGAGTTAAGTTGAGCACCTTTCAATTCATTGTTGATAAGGTGAGAAACCATCTAAGTAGGTGGAATGCTAATTCCTTATCTTTGTTTAGCCATATAACCTTGGTTAAATCAGTCCTAATTCCATTCCCAACTATTTTATACAAGTTCCCATGATACCAACTAGTATTTGCAAATAGATTGAGCAGCTTTTTGGGATTTCATTTGAGGTACTTCGGGCAATTAGAGGAAGATAGATCTTGTCAAATAGAACGAAGTCTACTGATTAATTACTAATGGAGGGCTCAGAATTTGATGGTTGAAACACCGAAATATGTCTTTCCTTATGAAGTTAGGCATTCAATTGCAATGTTGTTTAAATCGAATTGAATCGACTAGTCAAATTGGTTGAATCAAGAACTGGTCAGTACATCAATCCGAAGATAGTCATTAATTCATTGGAATCGTGAACCATTTTGAATTTTTATTAAATCTTCAATCATGAATTGGATAAATTTGAAAATGAAGTGGTTTTTACAATTTTTAGGGTCATTTTCGTTTATCCCAAATTGGAAAAAAAAAACCAAATCCAACCTACCCCAAAATTAACACCTAGCCTTTACCCATCTTAAAACCAATATAAAAATAACTTAACAAACCTTATCTAAGTAGTGTGAAATCAATAAACTGAGCAATCAGAAGCTTTCTCCATTTTTTTAGAGTGGTTTAG
Organism: Gossypium hirsutum; assembly: GCF_007990345.1. Taxonomy (NCBI): domain Eukaryota; kingdom Viridiplantae; phylum Streptophyta; class Magnoliopsida; order Malvales; family Malvaceae; genus Gossypium; species Gossypium hirsutum. Next base: position 44,111,580 of record NC_053424.1, read on the forward strand.
GAAAAAATAAGAAGAATAGAAAGAAGATGAACGGTGAAACCACAATAATCTTTATATTTTTATATTTTGAAAGATTTAAAAAATTAAGTACATAATGAAACTTTTGGATTCATCATTGATAAAGAAATTGGGTGAAAAAATGAATAGATACAAAAGAAAGAAAAAGAATAGATTAAGAAAAAACCAATTTGGAGAAAAGGAGAATGAAGAAGAGTTTAAAGTTGAACTTGAAACATTAAAGACTTGAAAGAATACACAATTAAAGATGGAAATAATTTTTTACTATTAAAATTGATAGTCTTTAATTGAGTTAGAAATTAAAAATTTGAAGTAAATTGATTGATTTGAAAATTAAAATGCATGAGAATTGAGAAAAGCTTGCACCAGAAACAAGGAATGAAAAACATTAACATAAAAAAGAATGGGATTTTAAATTTATTTAAAACCATATTACATTAGTTTTTTTTTTGAACCAGTCAAACCAAAATCAATGGTTTGACCGGTTTGGTCACTATTCTGATTCTAAAAGCATTGTTCATGTAACACCCTCTACCTAACCCGAATCATCAGATTCGAATATCGGATGTTACAACATATAAACACTTAGAAAACATTTTACAACTGATGTATAACCATTTTTAAAACATACTTCTTATTATTTTATTAACTATCTTCAGAACAAAAATTAAATAAAGAAAATATTTAAGAATACAATAGATTTTCAAAGCAGCATAAGACATTACAACTCAAAACTTTACTAAAGACTAACAGTACGTTTGGTTCACTGTAATTGAATAAGACTGTAATTGAATAGAGCTGTAATGGAATAGAGCTGTAATCAGTAATTCAACTGTTTGCTTGAATGGAATGGAATAGAACTGTAATAGTATTCTTGTGTTTGGTTGAATGGAATGATGTTGGAATAGCATAAGGAAAAAAAACTAAAATGACCAGAATACCCTTAACAAAAATTTTTGTAGGTAGATGATTATTGTTATTGTTATTAAATTTTAATAAAATTATTATTAAAATAATTTAATAAAAATAATAAATAATTTAACCATATTTTAACATAATTATTATTAAATATAACTTAATAAAATAATATATAATTTAATAAAATTCTTAATATAATTATTATTATAAAAATTAAAAAATCATAACTATTATTATGTTTTTATCCGTTTTTTGTGTCGTTTGTATATTTTTTCTGCCCTCCCTTAATTATGTGTCATTTGATTAGCATTCATATTGTTACAAGAGAAAGAATGTGAATTGTCGAGATTGTAGGTGAACGTAAATTGCATAGAGTGTGTTTATATTTGTATTTAATAGTGAAAAAAGATTATGAACAATTCCATAAGATATATTCACATAATTTATTACTAATAAATCCCAACCAAAATAACTGAAATTGAAATTCAGCAACAACATGGAGGCCATGATTGTTTTGGTCAAATAGTCATAGCCCAAATACAAAATATAATGAACAAATTCACATGCATGTAGAAAGATCATTAGCTACTGGTCAAATACAAAATATAATGACAGTTTTGGTCAAATAGTCATAGCCCAAATACAAAATACAAAATAATACTAATTATCACCATAGGATCTTTAGCAGCAGAAAGATCATTATCTACTGGACCTTTTTGTTTAGCTAAACTTCTAGAATTTGCAATCAGGCCAGAATGCCTCCTGTGTGTAGGATCTGCTGAAGACCAACCAGAAGGTCTGGTCTCTTCACCTGTGGAAAATCTACCATATCATCATGTTGCTCCAGATAAACCACGGGGCATTATCTAAAAATACTATGTGACTGAATATACATAAATAAAAGAAATAATCAAGTAAAAAATAAACTATTGCAATATATGATCAGACAAAATTAGAAGCAAGAAAAATAGAACATGCTTGACTGACTATCAGCAATTGCACCTACAGTAGGTAAGTTAGAGCTAGTTCCAGCACCAGGGCCCTGGAAAACATTTAAAAATGCAACATACAATCAATAAAAACTAGTCAAAGGTGGTGCAAAGTGGATTATTACCCTTAGAGCTCTCTTCTTCAGCTTGTACATTATAGAAAATTGTTTGACCCTAGCTTTCACAGTCTCACCCAACAGAACGTTGGGTGCTTTCTTGGCATTTTGTAGCCATGGATGTTCTGCATACAATAGTTGGGATTATTTTTCATGCATAGAAAATATATATCAATATAAATAAATCATACAACATTTACAGAAGGTTACCAAGCACTTCCTGTACTGTAAGATGCTGCTTTGGATCAGGATTAAGCATTTTCTTTACAAGGTCCTTTGCATTGTCCGAAACCTTAGGCCATGGGTCCCTCTTAAAGTCAATAGCAGAGCGAATAATTTCTTGTGTCACTTGAATCAACAACATAAATTATTGCTTGTGTATTTGGGAAATAGCATCTCCAATATGCCCTGTAAAAGATGCAGATTAAAAAGAAAAGTGGAAGACTAGTGTTAGAGGGTGGTGAAGTCAATCGGCGTGTTCAACAAGCAGCAAATTGCCCGATGAAAGGACTAAAATCATCACAAAGAAAGTAAATTGGAGATGAAAAATTTCAAAAAACAAAACTCCTTGAGTAAATAAATGAAAAATGATGAATCTTCTTTCATCTCACCTTATTGTCCAGCTAAAGAGCAGCCAAAAAAACCCACAAGATGTCCCCATATCAGAATTAAATAAATAGAAGAAGCAAAGTAACTTAGAGGTTGCATCTCCATTAGTTAGAAGACACACCACAACAGTTAAAGCTACTTTAACAAACCAATTTAAAACCTCATCTATTCCAAAAGTATTAAGATGTTTCCTTGAGACCACATAGCTTAAAAACAAGTACCTGATGCTTATCTGACCACCTGCAAAAAAAAAAAACTACATTTGATTTAAACTAGAACAAAGAGTTAAATGAATGTTACAACTTTATAGAATCTCACAGCTGATAAGCAAAATGGAGCTACATGTTTAAACTCAACAACTGAAACAATTTCTCTGTAAATTCAAGCCACAAAAGTTTCTGCTGATATAATTTTATACAATTCAAACTGTAACTAAAATTCCCAAAGGCCTTGTGGCAAATGCCAAAGCAAGCAGGCCAACCAGATAACTATAGGATCAAAAATGAAATTCAATGATTGTATTTTAAGTAAAAGGATTATTGTAAATTTCAATGATTCAATAAATTAAATTGAACTCCATTTGTATAAACTACATTAGCTGCTATTTCAGATTTATTAACGTTAACTTACCTAAATCTCATACTTGAAACTTGATGTTGTTGTATTGTACAGTCTTTACATTAAACCCAATCGCTCCAAAAAAGAGTTCAAAAAAATGGCGCATCGAAGCTGTTAGTCATTTAGAAAAAACAATGAAGACCCAAAACAAGAATGATAAAGAAGAATTGAGAGAGTAGCCTACAAAGGCAAACCTACTTGGAATTGTAGAGACTACCCCACCCATCTGAAGTCGATCTGTTGGAAGATGATCAAAATAATAATTAAAAAAATGGAATATGACCCTAACCTGAGAAGGCGAAAGCGTCGAGGGCGAAGGCGTTGATAGAGCTTCAGATGTGAGGAAGGGTAAAGTTAGTGAAGAGGCAGGAAGGAAATGGGAAAAAGAAAGAAAAAAAAAAGGTTTCAGACGTGAGGAAGGGAGAAGGGTAAAGTTGAAACTGAGACGTGAGGAATGGCTATTCTATGGGTAGGGTGTTGAATGCTATTTAGTGTGATTAGTGGGAATAGAGGAGGGATTGAAAGAGGCTGTAATAGGCATTACAACCAAACATTGGTTTGGTGGTGGGCCCATTGAATTGGGGCGTAATCTATTCCTATTATACCCAACCAAATATAATGTAATTCTTTATCGCGTAGTATACTAAGCGTCATACTCCTATAGTGCTCTTTGTATACATAATATTGCAACTCGAACTACCACCCTGGCACAATCCTAGCTTGGTCCCTCATGGCGTACTCACTCTTAAAGCGAACAGCATAAACGAACATTTGTAAGTTGACACAAACTTAGTGAGTTTTAACCCAAATTACCTTGAAGCATTTCATGTTGAATTCATCTTAAAGACTTTTGATTTCCTTTCTTTCTTTGGTGGATACTTTCTTAATATTAAGCGTATACATATACTCCAACTTCCATACTTAACCATCCTACACACAATTCACTCATTAAACAGATTCCAAACTTCACCACCTAATACAGATCTTATTTTTTTTTGAAAACAACTACACTTCTCAAAAGGATATCCATACAGAACCTACCTTCAACGGTTTCTCACTCAGTTGGATGTTGAATACCTTCCCCAAGATGGTGTACTCATAGATACTATTCTTAGCAGTTACTTATATTAACTAATCTTTTAAGATGAACTTCATACAGATCCTACATTTGCCAGATTCTCATACTGAATTGGCAACTATCAAATTACCAATCAGATCAGATCACAACTTATTCTGATGGACAAAATCTTCTAAGTCATCCCGTGAAATCCCAGACAACCATGTTACATATATGAGAACGCTCTGATTTGACGGACAACTTTTACTTTAGATAACATTTTTATATACAGCATGAAACACTCAAATTTGGCAGATACCATATAATTTATATTACTTCCTTACATAATGTAAACAAATTCAGATCTGGCAAACTCTTAGACTACTCATATTTACGAATATGCCAAATTACTTGTACTGACAGACTACTATGGTGGATTCACCTTTCAGAAATACTGTTGTGAACTTTTCAGGAAACACCTTTAAGTCATATTCAATTTCATCACAAGGCTATCCAAATAGAGATGTTTTCAAACTTACTCAAATCTCTACCACAAAGTTATCAAGTGAAGAAGTCTCTAAACTTATCCTAATTTTGCCTCAAAGGCAATTATCCAAATCTTACCTCAAGGGCATCATAGAATACGCCACACAAGTATCACAGAATAGGCTAGAAAGGCTTTATAGAATATGCCACAAAGTGTTTACAGAATACGCCACAAAAGCTTTACAAAATGTTATGTGTTTACTGTCTCGGTGGACTATCTCAGAGGGTGTCATGGGTTTCTCCTTCATGGTCTTGTACATATTTTCATACCATGCTCTACTTGTCTGATTTATATATTACCGGAGGCAAAACCATGAGTATTCTCATTATCATATAATGCCATGGATCTCTACCACATGGTCTTACACACATTTTCATAAAATGATCTATCAGCCCGGTTAGCAATGTACTTGCCCTACTGGAAGCATCACAAATGGTTGTGTTACTCACTTAACATGAAATGCACTTACCCAAATTCGTTCACACTTCTGACGAACTCATATTCTTTCATATATGATTTCATAAGCATATATACCACACATCATCTTAATCATGCAGCAAATCATATATATCATTTGTAATTATGCAGAACCTTTATGATAATTCACACACATACATTCACCAACTATCTGAGAAGACATCAATATCTACCATTATAAACTAACATGCAAGAGTCAGGACAAAGACTCACATGATACTCACCTTTACTGTAGCTCGGAGTTCCAAATCCAATTATCCTTCCTGAACCAGCAGCAGCACTAGAAGGTTGAAACATCCATCGATTAACCCAAAAACCTTAACTTCTAGGTTAACGAAAAGGAAAAGAATGTTTAGATCTAAGAAGAACTAGAGGGTGGAATAGAAAGAAGAAAAACCATCCCTATGTTCTCTTTTTACCGTATCTATATACCCAACTTCTCTTAGTAGATCTTAACAAGTGGTCATATTTACTAAAATTATACTTTGTTTTCCATACTAAAAATTTGGGGCAAGTAAAGAAAATCTGATGAAGTTGACGTTTAAAGATAAGCCAATCAAAAAGAGAGTCAAAACAGTCCAATTAACCATCAACTAATCCCATTATGAGAACTAACTATAACAGTGTTCATGCAAATCGGGCTTATTACACCTTGGCGGTGACTTGTGTATAGTGTGGTCTTAAAGACACTTTGCCCCTTACAACTTTCTCATATACTTAGTAGGCACTTTATGTTCAACCAAAACTCTGAGGTGTATCTTTCATTTGCTTACTCTTTCTTGAATTGAATAATACCCCTAAATGAAATCCTTGGATACTTCTACGGGCGAATACTTTATATCCTAACTTTAGTTTGCCAAAAGCTTGTAAAATGACGGACTATGCTACCATAGTGTGCCAAAATAGGTAACCTTTTTCACCTTTTTGTTAAATCAGTCTAATTTGGGATGTGACAGTTCAATTGTTAACCAATACATAAGCACTTTGGGTTCAAGACCTTCGAAGAAAATATCACATTATAGAACATAGGCTAGACAACATTGCGCAAGCTAATAGCTCATTTGTATGGTGTTCCTTTGTATTTGAAGAAATACTATTTGGCAGGTGGGCGATGGTAAACAGTCAAATTTTGGTTAAGTGTTTTGATTTCGGATCTTGGTCCTCTTTGGAATTATAAGTACTCTTCCACAGGAATTAATCAAAATGCTTTGGTTAATGAGATGACAACTTGATATGGGAAATGAGATTGGGGGAATCTCTCTTTATGGCTTGGTTATATTATGTTGCTTCGCATATGTACCTTCGTCCCTTCGAGATTAAATGGGGGCAAAGACATGATAACTTGGAAAAGGACGGTTAGTGGTCAATTTTTAGTTTCTGATGCTTATGTTGCCATTGCAATTCAGAATTGGATGCCATTAATAGTTGTTGGAAAGTTCTTTGGAAGCTTTAATGTCCACAAAAAGTTAAGAGTTTCCTTTGGCTTCTTGTGAAGAACTGACTCTTAACTAATACGAAGAGATGTAACAAGGGAATCGCCATCAATGCCTCTTCTCACCTATGTGGGGAAGTTCAAGAGAGTTCTATTCATGCAATGAGGGGTGGCTCAGGCCTGATACACGCGTGGAAAACCTTGGTGCCTCCTTATCTTCAAGTCAATTTCTTTGCCTCAAATTTGGTGGATTGAGGGATGGCTAATTTGAATATGTCCACTACCTATGTTTCTAGTAATGCCTATTGGAACACTCTCTTTGGAAATGTATGTTGGATGTTCTGGAAGAAGCATAATTCCATGGTGTTTAACGATTATGGTATTGACTCTAGCAATATACTTAGTACTTGCATTAGTTGGACTCAAGACTATAAAGACAATAGACTAAGGGGTGGTTTGAGAATCTTGAATGTTTGAAAACAGTTTGGTTGGAAACCACAACCAATTGCTTAGTACTTTCAATCCTTGCCATCACTTGGTGTTTATTGTTTTGTATTTGTACTTGAACTGCCACAAACCTTGGGTAGTAGGAAATATTGAGGATAGCAAGGTAGGTGATGGTATTGCTTGATTCATGGTGGTGTTAGCTAAAATATGTTTGTGTTGTGCGACAACTTTTTCTAAAGATTATTGTAATCATTTTTTGAATTAGAAATAAGACTTAATAGAATAGGAGACCTTTAAATTATATCTTTTGTTTGAGTTAGTATCTAAATTAGTTTTTGTTCAAATCAAGTATCTAAATTTTGAATTGCGAACCATTTTGAATCGTTATGAAATTGTCAACTATAAATTGGATAAATCGGTAAATGAACCGATTTTTACAATTTTTGTGTCATTTTCTTCTAGCCCAAACTAGAAAAAACCACAACCAAATCCAATCAGCCCTAAAAAATAACACCCAGCCTTTACCCAGATTAAAACCAATATAAAAAGGAACTTAAAATAACCCTAATCTAAGCAGTGTGAAATAAAAAAAAACTGAGCAATCAAAAGCTTTCTCCATACTTTTTAAAGTGATTTAGAAGAAATAAGAAGAATAAAAACAAGATGAACGGAGAAACAATAACAATCTTCATATTTTTATATTTTAAAAGAAATGAAAAAATATGTACATAATGAAACTTTTAAATTCATCATAGATAAATAAAATGGGTGGAAAAAAAAAAGATGAATGAATACAAAAGAAAGAATAAGAATAGATTAAGAAAAAAAAACCAATTTGGAGAAAAGGAAAATGAAGAAGAGTTGAAAGTTGAACTTCAAACTTTAAAGACTCGAAAGAATAAGAATTAAAGATAGAGAGAATTTTTAAGTATTAAAAATTGATAGTCTTTACTTGAGTTAGAAATTGAAATTTTGAAGTAAATTGATTGATTTGAAAATTAAATTGCATAAGAATTGAGAAAGCTTGCACCGGAAACAAGGAATAAAAAGCATTAAGATAAAAAAAAGAATGGGATTTTAAATTTATCTAAAAAAATTATATTAGAGTTTTCTTTTTAATTTTTTAACCGGTCGAAATGGTCGAACTAAAAACCAATGGTTTGATCACAATTCTGATTCTAAAAAAATCAATGGTTTGATCACAATTCTGATTCTAAAAACATTATTGAACTGTTAACCAATACAAAAGCACTCTGGGTTCAAGTCCTTCGAAGCAAATATCACATTATGGAACGGACAGCATTGCGCAGGCTAACAGCTCTGGCGTTCCCTTGCAAGAGTTTGGGAAGATATTTGCAGAAATATTATCTGGCAGGTGGGCGACAGTCAAACAGTCGAACTTTAGTTAGATATTTCTAATGCTTACGTGGCAATTCCCTTAATAATCATGCCAGCACGATCATATTCGACTTGCCTCCTTTGCCCCAAGAGAAGCTCTGCATTGCCATACTTTTCCATTTCCATAATGGTATCCTTAGTCTTTCATTTCACCTTCTCTTTAATGACCTTATAATTCCTAAAGAGGAGTTCAGCTTGGGATGGAGCAGCCTGCATATGAATATCTTGACCTTTATCAAATGCTTCCTATGCATGAATATTGAGCTGCTTGAACTCCAATGCTTGCCCACCCATTCTATATTGATTATCACCCTGCAAGATAACAAATAAACAAGTCAGAATTCATTATTTAATCAACTTTATGGCATATAGATATGAAAGCAATTAAAGGAAAAAATTCTGCACGATACTCACTCCATACAACTCATTAGGATCAGCATCAGGAAGAGGATCTTCATGCATCGATCGAGTTTTGGGATCATAATAAGCAGAATTGACATCAAGATTCAAAAGATATTTCGCTGTCTTCCCAAATACACAAATTCCTAAAAGGAAAAGGCAAATATGAAATAAGAATACTTGTTTTATGTTGCAGGGAAGAAATGTTCTTTAGAAACCAAAATAAGTAAAAATAATACATAAAAAATAAGATACAATTGAGGAAAGGTATAATAAATGTACCTGACAGTTCCCATGCTCCCTCCAGCAGTGGTACGAACACGTTTCGCAAGCTTAGCAAAGTCCATTTGTTTGCTCTCATCAATCTTAGCTTCATCAACCGTTCAGAGCATCATCTTCGTCACTAACCTCTCCTCCCTATCCCTCATTTTTACTATTTTTCTCCTCCAACTTTTTCAGCTGCTGTTTTTTCAGATACTTCCTTCTAGCCTCAACCCTTGCCTCATACCTTTCAATTACGCGAGCATCTGTAGATGCATCATAACGATTCCATGTATCACACTTGCCATCATAATCCTGCTCGAAAGTCTCTATCTTCTCATCGGGTGCAATGCGCATGTTCGTCCATTTTGCAAGCTTTTTACGAGGCCTCTCTATGCATGATTTTGCATCATGTGTCATGGCTCCACAGCTACAACAAACAATAAAAAGGGAATAAAAAATTATGAATTGTGGCATGATAAGAGTTTAAAGCACAAAGGACACAAACTCGTTTCACCATCTAAACTAAAACTATTTAATCCCATATAACAAGTATAGAGTGCATAAGCTACAGAACGTTCAACTCGATCAATTAATAAGTATCTTCCATGATTCATACCATTGTGTTTGAAAGAAAACATGAATTTCATTAGCCAACATAACCCAGCTATTGTCTGATGTGGCAGCAAAAAGTTCTATCATTGGAATCTATCCCTATATGGTTAGCTACAAAAATGCCTAAATGACTTCTATCTCAATATGTCAACAAATAGGCTCGTCACTTATTAGAGAGGAATGCCATTACTAGTACAACTAAACATCTATTGCATCACTTCCGAATAAATAGTTAGATACGGAACATATAAAAAAAGGAATTACAACCTTATTCTTGTTTGCTAAACAGAAAATTTCAAAGAAACAGCAAGAGGAAGTACATTAGCTTTAAGTCATATTGCACGACATTTTAACCTACAATTTTAGCTTCACATTAACCAAGAATCCATCTTATTAACCAGAATTTTAATCCCCTTTTCTACCCCCGAAATGATTATATCAACCAGTGCGATCTAAAATCTAAAAAACCCATTAAAACACGAAACAAGGCATTCATAGACACACCAACAAGTAGGGTGCACAATAATAGATAAAAGAAAAAGAGGTTCGCTTACTTCTCGCAGGCTCCTTTCGATATTTTTCAGCTTGAAATATCTTCGCGCCTCTATCGTACCAAGATTTGGTATAATTAGGATCGGATCTCCACTTCCGTTGATGCTTCAAACTAGGTCTTTCAGCGTTAAAATACCATGGTGCTGATGATATATACTGAGGAATATGAGGGTTAATTTCTTTTCCATCCTCGTCAAACTCAGCCGGCGCAAGCCCCCCTTTCGAGCTTCCTCTAATTCCAGCTATTTCCGGTGATCCTCCCTTGATTTAAAAGCCACTGAAATTCCAAAACAATTACAGATAAAATTTAAAAATCTCTCTTCCGGCATCGAAAGAAATCGGAAGGAAGAAATTGGGGGAAAAGGAATAGAGAACGTACCTGATGCAATAGCCATGTTGAATCAATAAAATAAAATTAGGGTTTTGAAGATGAAATTTCACAAATTGATAGAAGAATATGTAAATACGGAATCGAAGAACCCTAATGAAGTCTATTGCGTTGCGGATTTTGCTAGTTTTTCCTTTTGATGTGGGTTGATTCTAAGATTGAAATTTAACACATGAGCAGTCCGGTTAGATGGATAAATAATAATAATTTCATCCAAATGATTATTACTTTCTAAGTTTTTTTAGTTTTTTTAATTAATAACTTTTTATTTATAATATTAAATAATAAATATGTAATTATATAATAAATATTTGAAATTAATAAGTTATTTATTTATATAAATAAATTAATAATTACATAATAAAAATATTTTTTATATTTATTCTTATGTTAAATATATTTTATTTTTTAAAAACATCAATTAATTTTTTATATTTTTCTTTATATATAATAGCTATATATATTAATATTTATTTTCTCCACTTATATTGTAGTTATAGTGATTTCTAATATTATAAAATAAAATAATTATTTTAAATATAATTATTATGTTTATATGTAAAATATTTCAAATATCATTGTTTTTTCATCTAATTTGTGGGTATAATATTTCAAATATTCAGCTGACAAGAAGACCTCCATTTCAATACTGACAATGATATCGCGATATCCAGAGTTGGATATCGCAATATCATTGTCTGGATATCGCAATATCATTGTCTGGATATCGCAATATCATTGTCATCAAGGGACAAAAAATGACAGCATAGGCAATGTTTGTCCAATCGAAACACCAACCAGGAGAGGTCCGATCAAGGGCATTTTGGTCAGAATTTGCTACTAAATCAACCAAAATTGGTTGAGGAAAGAGGAGGCCACACATACGATAGTTTGTGCTTTAGTTTTCTTAAGTTTTCTCTTGTTCTTTTCCAGGGCTAAATCATCAATTTCTAATTCTTTTGACTCAAAATATAGTTTTTCAGCAGGTACATCGTCAACGATAAAAGCAAGTCCAATAATATTTGTCACAAATTCATTAGTAGAAGATGGATTAATATCAATTTCAGAAACATGATTTTCAATAAGATTCTCAATAAGAGTAGAATCGGATATAACTTGTTGAATTGTAGCTTAAATTAGGGAAACTATTTTCTCTTTTAGCATTGGTTCATGTTCAACAACAAAGGGATTGCAAAGATTTCAACAATCTCAGTAGCAATCATTTTGATTTTTAAAAAAAAAAAGGCTTGTCTTTTGGATTAGGGCTTGACTTCTCATGATTATCTAGTTCGACAACAAGCACATCGGTATCCTCAACCATAGTTATAGCCTGAGCAGTGACACCTTATATCCGACTCAATTGTTGAATCCGAATATAAAATGTCACATTTTGTTGTCAAAGCAACTGACATTTCCTTTTTTTTTTGAAAAGGAAACATAGTGGTAAAATTAATTTATAAAAATTTCAGCAGTATTTCTACCTATTTTACTTAAAACCTCCTACAAAAAAAATTTAGATTTCACAATATAATCACATTCAATTCATCTCCCAAATCAATCGCCCATACTTCGATTTCTCAAAACATACCAATAAACTAGATTTCTACGCTTTACTATTTCATCCAAAACATTAGTTATAAAGTACTAGCAAAGAAAACATAATGAAAATATTTAAATTCAGTTTACGACATAATATTATATATATATATATACAAGCTTAGGTACATGCCATTTACATTAACTATAAAGTAAACTCTTCACCAACATTGTTTGAGCTGAACTTCGGTTCTTCGGATGCTGCTGGAATGATCTAGCGAATCTAACCACCTGCGCACAGAAAAATAGACAAACCGTATGCTGAGCAATTTTTATGCTTAGTGATACTAATATCATATAAATCATTACATAAATATTGAACACAAAGTAATTGATAGAAATAAACTAAAAGATGATTATAAATATCATTAATAACATCACAATAAAAGAAAATTCTAATATTAATAAACTTTAATATTTTGATATTGACAAATTAAGTAAAGAAAATAAGCTTTTTAATTAAATTCAAAATAGTGTAATTAATTTAATTTGCACAATATGGAAATTCAAATAAATTCAAGTTTTGTTTTTGCTTACCTTTTAATTTAGATCTCATACTAAAGTTTAGACTTATAACTAGATAAACGAATTCGTCACCTCGAGTTGTTAGGCAATGATGGCTATCAAAGTAGTCCACGACCCTCTGGTAATTGAGGCTGCCTACGATCCTCTGGGAATTGGGGCTAATAATAATAAAATCTGACCAATTTGGTCTTTCCTCCTTCGACCCTCTAGGAATTAGACAGTTCTAAATCCTCAAATATAAAGACTCTATGGCATGCCAATTATATCTGATTTACTCTAACATAGTGTAACGGGGTAAAAATCAAGTTCCCTGATCTGTTTCAATTCAATTCCATTTTCATATCATTCTCATTTCAATTTCATTTCATGTTCAAATCATATATCCCTAATAAACCATTAATGTAACATGTTTTAATCCTATGCTTGGCATGTTTTTGGGTGATTTATTACATAAATTAGTGAATTCGGTGCTCTTAATCCTTTAATTTTATGTTTTATACTTAGAAGAGCATGGGGGAACATAAGAAGCAGAAAATGGGCCAAAAATGGACAAAACGGCTGATTTAAATATCCACATGGCCAAGACCATTTCCACACGGGCTGAGCACACGCTCGTGTGAGCCACACGGGCTAGCCACACACCCATGTGGCAGCCCGTGTTGATATCGCTCCCTATTTCCCAAATACGCAGAAAAATCCAATTTTTAGGGTTTTTGAGCATTCTAAAATCTATATAACACTAGAAGTAGACCTAAGGGGGACACACAGAGTAGAAAGCAGAAATTACTCGAAGGAAGCCGTTGGAATCATCTCGGACGCAGATCCACTTCAAGATTGAATATCTCCATTCAAATTTCTCTCTAAGTTTATTTGGGTTTTTTATGTCTTGTTAATTTTCTAAAATTTAGATGTTTTCCTTTTACATTATGAGCTAAACTCCCTCAATACCTAGGGAGGATGAAACCTACAATGGATCTTATTACTTAATTATCTGAATTACTTGATAAATACTTGTTCTTGTTCTTAATTATGTGTTCTTAATCCTTGCCTTAATATTTTCAAGATATTAATCCAAGTTTAATTTGCTTATTCAGTGGAGCAAAAGTCCTTGTTTAAGAGTAGATCTAGCATAATTAAGCGGAGTTGCATGCAATCCTAGAAATAGGACAATATAAATCTGCCGGATTAGAGTCAAATCTAATAGGGGAATCCATAAATTGAGTTTATGCGACGATAAGGGTTTTAATTAGAAAGAGATTTCAATTAATCAACCTAGAGTCAGTTGTTCTTAGTCTCGAAAGAGATATTAACATAATTTAGGGATTTCTACGGATCAAGACAAGTGAATAAATCGTTTGATTCAGAATCAGAATAATAAGTGATGTCTAGGTGGATTCTTTCCTGGGTATTGTCCTATTCATAAGTTTTCTTCAAGTATTTTTTCCAATTTGCTCTTTGTCGTGTTCATAGTTAATTAGTTGAGTTAAAATTAGATTAAAACAAATCCCTTTAATTATAGGCTAAATAATAGAAAGATAATTATTACTAGTACTTTTAGTCCTCATGGATACGATATTCCGAACTCACCATAGCTATACTACTAATCGATAGGTGCGCTTGTCTTAGTTGAAATATTAGTTAGTTTCATGACCCATCAAGTTTTTGGCGCCGTTGCCGAGGACTAAAATATTAGGAACACTTAATTTTTATTAATTTAGTCATTTTTTATTTTATTGCATTTTATTTTTGTTTTAGTTTTATTTTTTTAAATACTAATTTTTCTTTTATTTGCTTTTGGCAGGTTTTTTTTAGTTTATGACTAGAAGAAATCCGTCAGGACCTCTATTATTTGATAGTGAAAATGAAAGCACAACTCATAGAAATCGTAGAGAAATAAGGCGGAGTCTACAGTAGATAGAGGAAGAGCACAAGGATGATACCAATAATACTGAGGAGATGGCTGAAAATTGAAATAATCCATTACCTCCTGTGGTTGTTGTGAATCCTGTAAATCAGAATCCTGCTCCTCGTATTATGTACGACTATGCCAAGCCTAATTTAGCAGGGGCTGAATCGAGTATTGTAAGACCTGCTATTGCTGCAAATAACTTCAAACTAAAGCCGAACACCATTCAGATGATCTAACAATTTATTCAATTTGATGGTTTGCAAGATGAGGATCCAAATACTCATTTGGCTAACTTTCTGGAGTACTGTGATACTTTCAAAATTAATGGCTTTCTGATGATGCCATTTGCCTTCAGTTATTTCCCTTCTCATTGAGGAATAAAGCTAAACAGTGGTTGAACTCTCTACCACAAGGGTCCATCACTACATGGGAGCAAATGACCGAAAAGTTTCTGTTGAAATACTTTCCGTCGGCAAAGATGGCAAAGTTGAGGAATTATATCTCGTCCTTTGTACAAATGGACTGAAAAACCCTATACGATGCATGGGAGAGGTATAAGGATTTATTGAGAGGGTGCCTTCACATGGATTACCCTTATGGTTACAATTTTAGACTTTCTACAATGGTTTGAACCCCTCAACTAGACAACTGATTGATGCAGTTGCTGGTGGTACCCTAAATAATAAAACACCTGAGAAGGCTTATGAGTTTATTGAAGAGATGTCACTGAATAATTATAAGTGGCAAGTCATGAGGACAAAGTCGACAAAAGTCGCTGATGTTTTTAACCTCAACACGATCACCATGTTATCAAACTAGGTAGAGCTCTTAAATAAAACGATTGATGGTTCATGTGTTTCTAGGCAGGTACATTTGGTGATGCAGTGTGACACAAGTGGAGGAGGAATGAATAATCCAGAATGCCTAGCCTACGACCCTAGCACTACGAATAAACAAGTCAACTATATGGGTAACAATTCTAGACCTCAGAATAACCCCTATAGTAATACTTACAATCTAGGTTGGAGGAACTATCCCAACTTCTCTTGGGGTGGTCAAGGTAATCAAAGATTGCAACCTCTTCCAGGTTTTCAACAACCGCCTTACCAGCAGGAGAAGAAGCCGAACCTTGAGAAGATGCTAACGAAATTCATCTCGGTGTCAGAAATACGTTTCCAAAACACCGAAACAATACTTAAAAATCAACAAGCGTCGATTCAAGGGCTCTAGAATCAAATAAGTCAGCTTACTAAGCTGATATCAGAAAGACCACAAGGTAGCTTGCCTAGCAACACCGAGACTAACCCAAGAGAGTAGCTCCATACGATTACTGTTCGATATGAAGAAGGGTTAGTTGAGTCCAAACCAGAACCAAGAGAAGAAAGCGTGGTAAGTAAAGATAAGGTGGATGAAAACCAGAGTAAACAAAAACCGGTAAGTAAAGTATACACCTAATGTGCCATACCTCAACGCGACAAAGAAAGACCTCAGAGATAAACAATTCGGCAAATTTCTTAACCTTTTGAAAAATTTGAATATTAACTTACCATTTATTAAAGCTCTTTCACAGATGCCCAACTCAGTAAAATTTTTAAAAGAGCTTTTGAAAAATAAACGTAAGTTAGATGATTCGTCGCACATGGAGTTGAATGCAGTTTGCTCGGCTATTTTGCAGAATAAACTACCCAGTAAATTAAAAGATCCAGGGAGTTTTACTATTCCTTGTTTAATTGGTAGTTTAGATGTTAATAATGCTTTGGCTGACTTAGGGGCAAGCATTAACGTCATGCCCTATAAAATGTTTAAGCAACTAGGTTTTAGTAAACCCAAACAAACTAGGATGAGTATTCAATTAGCGGATAAAACTATTAGATTTCCTAGGGGTATAATTGAAGATGTGCTTGTAAAGATTGATAAATTTATATTCCCAGTTGACGTTGTTATTTTAGACATGGATAAGGATGGTGACGTACCTTTAATTTTAGGATGCCCCTTTTTAGCAACTGCTAGAACTATCATTGATGTTGGTACAGTTGAACTCACACTACGTCTAGATGATAATACGATCACGCTCCAAGCTCGTGATTCGGTTAAGGCATCAAGTTATAAAGATAATTTTATAAATCATGTTAATAAGACTAATCATGTGGTTCAACCTTCTTTGTAGGAAACACTTTCGAGAAGCACAAATGAGCCACGTTCTAGTTCATGTGCCAACAATGGAACCATCCATGAAAGACGAATGCTACAGATAGATGAACTAGACAAATGACGGACTTATGTCAATGAGGAACAGAAGCAACACCATGTCGAGCTTAACGATAGAACCAATCAATTTAAGGTTGGGGACCAGGTACTGTTAAATGAAATGGATCCCCGAATTGTTACTTCAAAGCCTAACTCAAACGGAGCAACTCCTTTTATGGTACTAAATGTTTTCCCATAAGGTATGGTCGAGGTAACTCATTCTAAATTTGGTACTTTTAAGGTAAATAGTACTCGACTTAAACCTTATCTTGATGCTAGAACTGATAACAGGAGAGAGGAGTTTCAACTCCTCAAACCATCGTGACTGTACGAATACGAGGTAAGTCGAGCTTAGACTTTAAATGAGCGCTTCTCAGGAGGCAGCCCGAGCACTAACATTGCTAATTTCCTCATTTTTTATTTCATATTATTTCTTTAAAAATTAACTAAACATTAAAATGCAGGTTTTTAACCCACACGGCCTAGACACATGGGCGTGTCCTAGGCTGTGTGACTTAACATGGGCGCAATAATAGGTTAAACGGTCGTGTAATAGGGCTGTGTATCCCACACGGCCACAGCACACGGGTGTGTCCTCGGCCTGAAGCTTAAAATCCCAAAAATCGACAGAGACACGGGCTAAAAGAGAAAATACAAGCATGCGACACGGCCGTGTACGGGCCTGTCCTAGGCCGTGTGAAAACTGGAGTTAAATTTTCAATTTTTAAACAAGTCAGAAAGCTACACGGGCGAGGCACAGGGTCGTGTGTTCAAACACACGGGTGTGTAGGAGGCTACACAAGCGTGAGAGAAGCGAATGACATTGCACACGGTCGTGGACACACGGCCGTGGACACACGGGTGCATCCAAGGCCGTGTGATGACTGGGGCAGAAATTTTAAATGTACACGGGCTAGAACTAGACTACATGGGCGTATGACACAATCGTGCTGCCCAACACGGGGCTAAACACGACCCTGTCAGTCTTTAAAAGAAAACCCTAATTCTATTTTCATTTTTTTGTCTTCTTTTCAAAATCCCCAACCCTAGCTGCCGATTTGCCCCCACCCCTCATCCCAACCACCATTCACCTCCCCAGCCCTGCGCCATTGTACTCGACCATCACCCCACTCCTTCCCCTCCTCCTTACACGCCTCTCCAGCCCCGACCAGCCACGTTCAACCACCATTCGCACCCTCACCACCTCAACCCCCCACAAACCAGGCCAACCCTGCCCCAGCCCGATCGCACCTCCTCTGACCACAGGTCGCGTGCCACTCCGAGTGTGACAGCCCTAAATTGACCCTAGTCAGAGAGTGGTTTCGGGACCACGAAACCGAGTCTTATAAATTATTAAAGGTTATATTCTGTGTTTATGATGTGCGTAAATGCTTGTGTGATAGTTCCATACTTTAATTTAGTCAGTGTATGTGAAATTTATTAGTAGGGGCTTATGTGAGACAATTTAGAAATATGCTAGGCAAGTGTTCAAGTGGCCTATTAATATATGTGGGAAAGTGATTGTCCTTGCATGTCAAATTAGCCAACTTAAAGCATAGTGGCCGGCCATGCTATGGGTGGAAACATGTCACAAACATGTTAGGTTAGTGATGTATGTTAGGAAAAATAAAATAATGAGCATGGTAATTAAATAATGAAAGGGAGGAGTGATGAAAAAAAAATGGTCTCATCCATGCCCCCCCTTTGCCGTGAATGGAAGAAAGAAAACAAAAAAAAATGTGTGTTCATCCTTCAACATCTTTGACCGAAATTCAAAAGGAAAGAAAGGAGGAAATGTTGAAGAGGTTCGGCCATGCATGTAACTAGGCTAAGGTATGTTTGAGGTTGCTCCATGAGATTCATGTATATTTTAGTAGTTAGCTTGAGTTCTAACTAGCCCATGGTTCAAATCTTTACTATGCCATGGAGATGATATTCGGCTAAGGTGGATTTGTGTTGATATCATTTGCATGCTAAAAGTGAAGCTTTGTAATGGTGCATGTGATGGTGGATTGATGATTCTTGAATCTTCTTTTTAGCATTTTTGAGTGAGACATTAAGTTCTTTGTTTAACCATGACCAAAAATTGAAATGGTATGGTGTTGTGATGCATTCGGCCATGGTAAGAAGTAGAAGGGAAAATATGGTTGTTGTTAGATGAAGTAGAGTCTAACAAATAAGCACATATGTGCATTAGTTGCTAGATGGAGAAGAATCGGCTAGCAAGTTGTGTGCTAAGGCCGAATATAATTTTTGTATATTAATGAGTAATGTATGTGTTGAATTGATGGAAAGGGAGAGGATGATTTACTAGTGTATATATGTGTATGGGCCAAGTTTTGAACTTGAAACAAAATGGTGTTTAGTCAATACAAGTGACCATACTTGTAGAATGTATTGAGTGTTGCAATCGGCCTCAACATAAACATGTATGTTCGGCCACATGAATGAGTACATAAGTTGATGTGTATGTTCGGCCATAGGTAAGCATATTGATGGCTTTCTCTTGACTTAGAAAATTCGGCTAAGGGGAATATTAGCTAATATGTTGGATTCGATTCGTGATTTCGTACATATGTGACTCTAATGTCTAATGTATATATGGACTAAGTACCTTGAGGTTCTCTTTTGATGTTCAAATGAATTGTGTTAAACTGCTTAATGTGATTAAAAATGCGCATGACCATTGTGTATTTGAGCTAAAGGGTGGCCATATGACCTATTAAACTCCTTGTCATATTCGGCCATAAGCTAGCATAATGAGACTTTAATAAGTTAAATTTGTTTGAATTAGCTCAAGAGCTTAGAGGACCACAGTTGGATAAGGGGAAGGAAAAAGTTATCGAATAGCCGCCGAAATCGTTCGACCACATCCGAGGTAAGTTTTCGAGTAATGGAACTCAGATTATGATTTGATTAGATCATGTTTTAAGCAAATCAAAATCATGCTCTTTGTATGTGGCTATTGAGCCGAAATTTCAAGTGTGATAAGTGTCTTGTGTTTGAGCTTTGGTAATGAAAATGAAATACGGATGTGTCATGATCTATTGATAAATGTACATGGTTATTCGAATGATGTCCGGGCTAAGTCCCGAAGGCTTTGTGCTAAGTGACTATATCCGGACTAAGATCCGAAGGCATTTGTGCGAGTTACTAATTCCGGGCTAAGCCCGAAGGCATTGGTGCGAGTCACTAAATCTGGGTTAAGTCCCGAAGGTATTTGTACGAGTTACTATAACCGGGCTATGTCCCGAAGGCATTTGAACGAGTAGCTATATCCGGTTAAATTCCGAAGGTACGTGATTCGGGAACGAGCGATCTTGCTGTAAAAATTTCAGTTAATACGCTTGTAAAATCCCAACAATGAGGTATGTTTCGTATGTGCATTGGAATAGTTGATTCCCTTCGAATAATATTCGTTCAGTCGAGTAATGAGCTTCCGGTATTTGGCTAAGATGATCCCTTATGTATGAATATAGGGGTTGGAATGTGAAGTAGGAATGATTTGAGAAAATGTATATATGGAATTATCCGTTTAGTTATATGAATGCTATACTTCTGATGTGCTTAAATTCTTTGCTCAAAACTTACTAAGCATTTAATGCTTACTCCGTTTCTTTGATTCTCTGCTTTATAGATTTTGGTTCTTCAGCTATCGGACTCGGGATTTTGAAGTCGAAGTCGCCCACACTATCAAAGCTCCTTTTGGTATACTTTTGGTTGAACTTTGAAATGGCATGTATAGGACTACCCTTTTGTTGTTGGTCATGAACCCTTCGGTTTTGTGTAAATTTGGATAGCCATGCAAAAATGGCTTAAATATACTTTGATCATAGCATTATAATCGTTTTGTATGTTGTCCGTCGAGAGGTATGGAAATGTTGGTAACGGTTAGCCATGGGAATGGTTATTCATGATCACTTTTGGTATATGTATGACAAACTCTAGTTGATTCATGGAGGATCATGAAATAGGTAAAGTTTACCTTAAAAAAATAGATGCTGGCAGCAGCAGTGATGTGGATGTGAAAAATCACTAAAAATAGTAGGAATGGAGTTAAATAAGTGAATTTAGTGTGTGAACCCCTCGTGTCTGACTCCGGCAACGGTCTCGGGTACGGGGTGTTACAATTTTATTGGTATCAGAGCTACGATTTTGTCGATTCTAGGACTACCGTAATACGTTTGGGTCTAGCTATACATGCCATTTCGTGATTAGTTGATAGTGTGGTGATTTTTGACAATTAAAAATGTGTTTATTATAGTAATGGATCCCGATCCCGACCGAGCGGTAGCTGATGATCTTGAGAGTGTAGCGCCTGCTCCCGCACAAGGGACAGCGCCGGCGGACTCTCAACCTAATACTAGTAATCCGAACGATGAAGCTAGACAAGCTTTCTATAGCGTGATGAATGATTGGTTCAACCAATACATTCGAACTAATACGGCTGTTCCACAACCTCCATTCCCGACAAATACCACCCCCGCACCTACAATACCTCCGGTAACTGACCAAATAAGGTCAAATAAGCCCCCAGTTGACAGAATCTGAAAACACGGGGCTACTGAATTTAAAGCTACGGACAGCGATGATGCCGAGCAAGCTGAATTTTGGTTGGACAACACTATCCGGGTACTCGATGAGCTATCTTGCACACCCGATGAGTGCCTAAAGTGTACCATCTCCTTGCTACGTGATTCTGCCTACTATTGGTGGAATACGTTGACTTCTGTTGTGCCTAGAGAGCAAGTAACTTGGGAGTTTTTCCAAACCAAGTTTCGGAAAAAGTATATCAGTCAGAGGTTTATGGATCAAAAACGGAAGGAATTTCTTGAACTTAAACAAGGTTCCATGTCGGTTACCGACTATGAACGAAAATTTGTAAGGCTTAGCCGGTACACACGAGAATGCATTTCCTCAGAAGCCGTAATGTGTAAACGTTTCGAGGATGGATTGAATGATGATATAAAGCTGTATGTTGGCATATTGGAAATCTGAGAATTTGTGGTACTTATCGAGCGAGCTTGCAAAGCCGAGGAGCTCAGTATGGAGAAAAGAAAAGCTGATATGAGAGCAAAGGAGTTTCGTAAGAGGTCTTCGGGGAGGCCCTTTCAACAGTCATCGAAGAAGTTTAGAGATGATTTGGGCCGATCTAGAGACACATTGGGTTTTTCTAGACGAGACCGTGATCGACCCCCTGTGAGTACACGAGTCACTTCGGTCGCCAGTGTTGGAAATGATCGTCGAGACAGAACGGAGTGTCGGTATTGCGGTAAATGGCACTCGGGGAGCTGTAGATTCCATGACCGCTCTTGTTACAAGTGCAGGTCAGCCGACCACTTTATCAAAGATTGCCCGAGGTTGTCTGAACAGAATGCAAATCAGAGTGGGAAACCGGGTGCTACCATTGCTCGGGGTAGACCATCTAGAAATACGGGCAATGCTAGTGGTGGTCAGAGAGGATCTAGAGATGCTGCGACCAGATCTGAGGCTCGTGCTCCTGCTAGGGCTTATGCTATTCGCGCACGCGAGGATGCTTCCTCGCCAGATGTTATTACCGGTACTTTTACTCTCTTTGATACTAATGTGATTGCTTTGATTGACCCTGGTTCTACCCATTCTTATATATGTGAAACCTTAGCATCCAGTAAGACTTTACCTATTGAGTCTACTGAGTTCGTAATTCGAGTGTCAAATCCCTTGGGTCGTTACGTGCTTGTCGACAAAGTGTGTAAGAAATGTCCCCTAGTAATTCGAGGTTCCTGTTTTCCGGCGGACTTGATGCTTTTGCCGTTTGATGAATTTGATGTTATCCTCGGTTTAGATTGGTTGACTGTGCATGATGCGGTTGTGAATTGCAAAAGCAAGACTATTGATTTGAGGTGCGCAAATAATGAGATAATCCGAGTTGAGTCTACGGGCTTAAAGGGGTTGCCAGTTGTAATATCATCAATGATGGCTCAGAAATATGTAAGAAAGGGGTGCGAAGCATACCTTGCGTATGTACTTGATGACAAAGAGTTAGAAAGGAAACCCGAATCTGTGCCGGTGGTTTGTCAATACCCGGATGTTTTTCCTGAAGAATTACCGGGTTTACCACCTGTTCAGGAGGTAGAGTTTGGTATTGAGCTTGTGCCTGGGACTACGCCGATTTCGATAGCTCCGTATCGTATGGCACCAACCGAGTTAAAAGAGTTGAAAGCTCAGTTGCAAGAATTGACGGATAGAGGTTTCGCTCGACCAAGTTTCTCACCTTGGGGTGCACCAGTATTGTTTGTGAAAAAGAAGGACGGAACCATGAGGTTGTGCATCGACTATCGTCAGCTGAATAAAGTGACAATAAAGAATAAATATCCATTACCGCGTATTGATGATTTGTTTAATCAACTAAAGGGAGCCTCAGTGTTTTCAAAGATAGATTTGAGATCGGGTTATTACCAGTTGCGAATTCGAGATTCGGTTATACCCAAAACTGCTTTCAGAACGAGATACGGTCACTACGAATTCTTAGTGATGCCGTTTGGGCTCTCTAATGCCCCTGCGGTCTTTATGGATTTGATGAATCGGATCTTTAGACCGTATTTGGATCGGTTTGTAGTTGTGTTTATCGATGATATTTTGGTCTATTCGAGAAATGAAACCGATCATGCTGAACACCTGGGATTAGTGTTGCAAATTTTACGGGATAAGCAGTTATATGCTAAGTTCAGTAAGTGTGAGTTCTGGTTAAGAGAGGTTAGCTTTTTGGGCCATGTGGTATCCGCATCGGGTATTCGAGTTGACCCGAACAAGATTTCGGCCATACTTAATTGGAAGCCTCCGAGAGATAATACTGAGGTTCAGAGCTTTTTGGGACTTGCCGGTTACTACCGACGGTTCGTAAAAGGTTTCTCGATGATAGCCACACCCATGACGAAGCTACTTCAAAAAGATGTTAAGTTCGAATGGACGGAAAAATGTCAGAAAAGTTTTGATCAACTCAAAACTTATTTGACTGAAGCTCCAATTCTAGTACAGCCCGAATCAGGCAAAGAGTTTGTCATTTATAGTGATACCTCCCTACTTGGGTTGGGTTGCGTATTGATGCAAGAAGGTCGAGTTGTGGCCTATGCGTTGAGACAACTGAAGCCACATGAGAAAAATTATCCGACCCATGATCTCGAACTAGCTACCATCGTATTCGCTTTGAAAATATGGCGACACTACTTATTTGGGGAGAAGTGCCATGTATATTCGGATCACAAAAGTCTCAAATATTTGATGACTCAAAGAGACTTGAATCTGTGACAAAGACGTTGGCTCGAGTTGTTAAAAGATTATGAGCTTGTCATTGACTATCACCCGGGAAAGGCTAATGTGGTTGCGGATGCCTTAAGTCGTAAATCACTGTTTGCTTTACGAGCGATGAATGTACACTTGTCCGTTCTATCCGACAATGTGTTAGTGGCAGAATTAAAGGCCAAACCATTGTTGATTCATCAAATTCGTGAAGCTCAGAAAGTTGATGATGAATTGGTTGCAAAATGGGCTGAATGTGTTCTGAATGTGGAATCAGAGTTTCAAATTGATGATGACGATTGTTTGAGGTTCAGAAATCAGTTGTGTGTTCCAAGAAATTCAGAACTCATTTCGATGATTCTGAACGAAGCTCATTGTAGCCGAATGTCAATTCACCCGTGGAGTACGAAAATGTACCACGACCTAAGACGTCAGTTTTGGTGGCATGGTATGAAACGAGACATTTCCGATTTTGTCTCGAAGTGCTTAGTATGTCAACAAGTGAAGGCGGAACATCAAGTGCCTACGGGTTTACTCCAGCCGATCATGATACCTGAATGGAAATGGGATCGAGTCACGATGGATTTTGTATCTGGGTTGCCAGTATCGGCAAGTAAGAAAGATGCGATTTGGGTTGTTGTGGATAGATTGACTAAGTCGGCTCACTTTATCCCCGTACGCACGGATTTTTCATTGGATAAACTAGCTGAATTGTATGTTTCTCAGATTGTGAGATTACACGGGGTACCGATTTCTATTGTGTCGGATAGAGATCCGAGGTTCACCTCGCGATTTTGGAAGAAATTTCAAGAAGCTTTGGGTACCAAGCTGCATTTTAGCACCGCTTTTCATCCACAAACCGATGGTCAATCCGAGCAGATAATTCAGATACTTGAGGATATGTTGAGATGTTGTATCCTCGAGTTTAGTGGTTCGTGGGAGCGGTATTTACCTTTGATTGAATTCGCTTACAACAATAGTTTTCAATCAAGTATTAAGATGGCACCTTACGAGGCTTTGTACGGGCGTAAATGCCGTACGCCATTGTTTTGGACCGAGCTCGGTGAAAGCAAAATTTTCGGAGTGGATTTGATTAAAGATGCTGAACAGAAAGTAAAAATAATTCGTGAAAGTTTGAAGGCAGCATCAGATCGTCAGAAGTCGTACGCGGATTTAAAACGAAGAGATATTGAGTATCAGGTGGGAGACAAAGTATTTCTTAAGGTATCGCCTTGGAAGAAGATACTCAGATTTGGCCGTAAGGGCAAATTGAGTCCAAGATTCATTGGGCTGTATGAGATCTCCGAACGAGTTGGCCCAGTTGCATATAGGTTGCTTTTACCCCCTGAACTCGAAAGGATCCACAACGTTTTTCATGTTTCGATGCTTCGACGTTACAGATCCGATCCTTCGTATGTAATAAACCCCTCCGAGGTCGAAATTCAAGCCGATATGAGTTATGAAGAAGAACCGATTCGTATCCTAGCTCGTGAAGTGAAAGAGTTGCGAAACAAAAGGGTTCCGTTAGTAAAGGTGTTATGGCTCAAACATGGAGTCGAAGAAGCCACTTGGGAAACCGAGAACTCTATGAGAGAACGATACCCAAACCTATTTACCTGTAAGATTTTCGGAGATGAAAATTTCTTAAGTGGGGGAAAGTTGTGACAGCCCTAAATTGACCCTAGTCGGAGAGTGGTTTCGGGACCACGAAACCGAGTCTTATAAATAATTAAAGATTATATTCTGTGTTTATGATGTGCGTAAATGCTTGTGTGATAGTTCCATACTTTAATTTGGTCAGTGTATGTGAAATTTATTAGTAGGGACTTATGTGAGACAATTTAGAAATATGCTAGGCAAGTGTTCAAGTGGCCTATTAATATATGTGGGAAAGTGATTGTCCTTGCATGTCAAATTAGCCAAATTAAAGCATAGTGGCCGGCCATGCTATGGGTGGAAACATGTCACAAATATGTTAGGTTAGTGATGTATGTTAGGAAAAATAAAAAAATGAGCATGGTAATTAAATAATGAAAGGGAGGAGTGATGAAAAAAAAATGGTCTCATCCATGCCCCCCCTTTGCCGTGAATGGAAGAAAGAAAACAAAAAAAAATGTGTGTTCATCCTTCAACATCTTTGACCGAAATTCAAAAGGAAAGAAAGGAGGAAATGTTGAAGAGGTTCGGCCATGCATGTAACTAGGCTAAGGTATGTTTGAGGTTGCTCCATGAGATTCATGTATATTTTAGTAGTTAGCTTGAGTTCTAACTAGCACATGGTTCAAATCTTTACTATGTCATGGAGATGATATTCGGCTAAGGTGGATTTGTGTTGATATCATTTGCATGCTAAAAGTGAAGCTTTGTAATGGTGCATGTGATGGTGGATTGATGATTCTTGAATCTTCTTTTTAGCATTTTTGAGTGAGACATTAAGTTCTTTGTTTAACCATGACCAAAAATTGAAATGGTATGGTGTTGTGATGCATTCGGCCATGGTAGGAAGTAGAAGGGAAAATATGGTTGTTGTTAGATGAAGTAGAGTCTAACAAATGAGCACATATGTGCATTAGTTGCTAGATGGAGAAGAATCGGCTAGCAAGTTGTGTGCTAAGGCCGAATATAATTTTTGTATATTAATGAGTAATGCATGTGTTGAATTGATGGAAAGGGAGAGGATGCTTTACTAGTGTATATATGTGTATGGGCCAAGTTTTGAACTTGAAACAAAATGGTGTTTAGTCAATACAAGTGACCATACTTGTAGAATGTATTGAGTGTTGCAATCGGCCTCAACATAGACATGTATGTTCGGCCACATGAATGAGTACATAAGTTGATGTGTATGTTCGGCCATAGGTAAGCATATTAATGGCTTTCTCTTGACTTAGAAAATTCGGCTAAGGGGAATATTAGCTAATATGTTGGATTCGATTCGTGATTTCGTACATATGTGACTCTAATGCCTAATGTATATATGGACTAAGTACCTTGAGGTTCTCTTTTGATGTTCAAATGAATTGTGTTAAATTGCTTAATGTGATTAAAAATGCGCATGACCATTGTGTATTTGAGCTAAAGGGTGGCCATATGACCTATTAAACTCCTTGTCATATTCGGCCATAAGTTAGCATAATGAGACTTTAATAAGTTAAATTTGTTTGAATTAGCTCAAGAGCTTAGAGGACCACAGTTGGATAAGGGGAAGGAAAAAGTTATCGAATAGCCGCCGAAATCGTTCGACCACATCTGAGGTAAGTTTTCGAGTAATGGAACTCAGATTATGATTTGATTAGATCATGTTTTAAGCAAATCAAAATCATGCTCTTTGTATGTGGCTATTGAGCCGAAATTTCAAGTGTGATAAGTGTCTTGTGTTTGAGCTTTGGTAATGAAAATGAAATACGGATG
The DNA here is from genome assembly GCF_007990345.1 of Gossypium hirsutum. Taxonomy (NCBI): domain Eukaryota; kingdom Viridiplantae; phylum Streptophyta; class Magnoliopsida; order Malvales; family Malvaceae; genus Gossypium; species Gossypium hirsutum. Next base: position 44,139,387 of record NC_053424.1, read on the forward strand.
TGTCATGATCTATTGATAAATGTACATGGTTATTCGAATGATGTCCGGGCTAAGTCCCGAAGGCTTTGTGCTAAGTGACTATATCCGGACTAAGATCCGAAGGCATTTGTGCGAGTTACTAATTCCGGGCTAAGCCCGAAGGCATTGGTGCGAGTCACTAAATCCGGGTTAAGTCCCGAAGGCATTTGTGCGAGTTACTATAACCGGGCTATGTCCCGAAGGCATTTGAACGAGTAGCTATATCCGGTTAAATTCCGAAGGTACGTGATTCGGGAACGAGCGATCTTGCTGTAAAAATTTCAGTTAATACGCTTGTAAAATCCCAACAATGAGGTATGTTTCGTATGTGCATTGGAATAGTTGATTCCCTTCGAATAATATTCGTTCAGTCGAGTAATGAGCTTCCGGTATTTGGCTAAGATGATCCCTTATGTATGAATATAGGGGTTGGAATGTGAAGTAGGAATGATTTGAGAAAATGTATATATGGAATTATCCGTTTAGTTATATGAATGCTATACTTCTGATGTGCTTAAATTCTTTGCTCAAAACTTACTAAGCATTTAATGCTTACTCCGTTTCTTTGATTCTCTGCTTTATAGATTTTGGTTCTTCAGCTATCGGACTCGGGATTTTGAAGTCGAAGTCGCCCACACTATCAAAGCTCCTTTTGGTATACTTTTGGTTGAACTTTGAAATGGCATGTATAGGACTACCCTTTTGTTGTTGGTCATGAACCCTTCGGTTTTGTGTAAATTTGGATAGCCATGCAAAAATGGCTTAAATATACTTTGATCATAGCATTATAATCGTTTTGTATGTTGTCCGTCGAGAGGTATGGAAATGTTGGTAACGGTTAGCCATGGGAATGGTTATTCATGATCACTTTTGGTATATGTATGACAAACTCTAGTTGATCCATGGAGGATTATGAAATAGGTAAAGTTTACATTAAAAAAATAGATGCTGGCAGCAGCAGTGATGTGGATGTGAAAAATCACTAAAAATAGTAGGAATGGAGTTAAATAAGTGAATTTAGTTTGTGAACCCCTCGTGTCTGACTCCGGCAACGGTCTCGGGTACGGGGTGTTACACCGAGCATCCCTATCGCCGTCGGTCCTTCTTCTTCCCTTTTTGCCCATTATCACATTTCCTTTATTATTTTCATTATCTTTTTTATTATTAATCTTGTTATTATTATTATTATTTTCCTTTATTTACTTCTTTCTTTATTTATTTCTTTAGTTATTTATTCATTTTTAATTAGTTTTACCGCTTTTAGTTAGTATATCATGAATATTGTTTATTCACTATTGACTTTTTATTCCTTCTTGAAATTCTGGACATATTTTTTTATAAATATATATATTGTTTTTGATCTGATGTTATTTTATTTAGTAGTATTATGCTTGTCTTTAGTTTAGTTATTTTGATTTGTGTTTTGGTTGTTAGTAAGCTTTTTCATGTTTAGTTTTACTCAATATCAGCTCTTTGATTGGTCATAGCATGATTCTCTTTAGTTTTATTATTTTCATATTTATTAAGCCAATTATGAAACTTCATTAGCATGCATCTATCATGTTGGTTCGTCTATTTTAATATTTTCTTGCTTTATTGCAGATACACTATGACAAACACACAAGGCAAAACTAAGGTAGCCGTCTCCGCTTTGAAAAAGCGGAAGGGCCCCGGAGCGACCTCTTCCTCGAGCGCATCTGCAGAGGCTCGCCACCCCTAACTTCGATTTGTGGTAGGCCCACAAAAGGATCTATACCAGCTACACCGAGTACGACCACTTGGTTTGGGCCGATGCATTGATTGGGCAGCATTGGAGCAGGTCCGTTTGGCTGATGATGTACGCGCAATTATTGCTACAGCCTCGTGGGATAGATTCTTCACCATCATCGAGCCCACTTACACGGAGCTTACCTTGTAGCTCTGTGCTACATTTTCAGTCCAGTAGGTCATGTCAGTCCATGACGAACCAGGCACCAGCACTTTTTTCCTCGGTGGTTTGGTGCGACATATGAGCATCCTAGAGTTTAGTGCTGCTTTGGGACTCTACACAGAGGAGTTTATGTCTGCTGAGAACTTCCTTTAGCTTCATCGACATATTCATCACTCGCCCTCGCGTTGTTGGACCGATCTCACCGGCAGCCAAACTCCATATGACGCGAGTCGCTCGAAGGCGACTTCTCTCTCTCCAGCCCAACGATACATCCACGCACTCCTCGCTCATACCTTGACAGGACAGAGAGAGAGAGCACTGGAGTAGTGAGCACACACAACGCGTACTTTCTCTGAAGCATGGCCCATGGCCATATTATTGATTTGGCGTACTTTATCACTTTATCTTTTCGCCATCAGAATGAACGCCATAGGAGGGGCCCCATCTGTCTCGGTCCTTATGTGACTCGCCTCGCTCGACACTTTGGTCTTTTCAGCACACCGGAGCAGTCCTCGTACTTACCCTAGTCGATCAGATGTCCCCTTAGGGCATCCCAAGCATGATCCACATGAGGATGATGGAGCGACATCGTGGATTTGACGCCCCTCAGTACAGACTTTTTCAGTTTGACGTTTAGCATGACCCAAAGGACTTCACTGATGATGTTCCTCCCTACCACGAGGATCTACCTCCACCACCACCTTCGAGTCACCGCCCTATTCATTCTGCTGCTACCCTTGCGGATCTCTTAGAGTGATTTACTTGATTCGAGCAGCAATGTTTTTAGAGGTTCGAAAACATCGATCCCACTCTGCAGTAGATATGTCAACACCTCTATATTTCATCTTCAGCACCGACGACTCACGATGCTGACTTCTCTGATGATGAGGACCATTGAGTCTGTTTTATTTTATTTTATTTTTATTTTATTTTATTTTTCTGATTATTTGTATTTTCATAAGACTTCTTTACCGCTTTCATATTTCGAACTATATTAGTATGGTTGTTTCTAATCGAGTAACCCTTTAATTCTCTTCACCCTTGTGTTTATTTTCTTATCAGTGGCTCAGAATTTTGCATTACAACTACACTTATCTCCAATTCCGCTTTTCACTATTCTGGGAATTTCGTCCAACAATTAGGGCAGTTTCAATTCTCTCCCTCTCTTATGATATTCTGGTAATATTATGATTATATTTGTTTGTACATTGAGGACAATGTACATCTTAAGTGTGGGGAGGTTATCTATAGAATTATTAGAAAATCCCTAAATTATATCTTGTGTTTAAGTAATTTTCTCACATTACTATTAGAATGAATTCTTATTGATTTATGATTATCATTGATGTGTTTTAGATTAAATTCATAGGTAATTATGCATTGATTGTTTAAACTTTAAGACATTAGAGAATCAAGCATGATAAGTCTATTTTCAGAATTAAAAATTTTAGGTTGTTTCCCTAAATTGAGGTATTACCTTGAAGTTTGAAATTTGCAAGATTGGCATCAAAAGCCATAATTTTTGTGAGAATTTGAGCCTTTAGAGCATACATTTATTCTTGCTCACTTTATTATTGGTTATGAGTGTGTCAATATTGATTTGTTATTCTAGAACTTGCTTCTATTATACATGTCAAGACCATACCTTTGACTTGATATACTAAGATGATAAAGGCACCTAGGTTTTAACCCACTTATCCCATAAAAAGCCTACCTCCATAATTAACCCTTAGTGAACCCCTTCGAGTCTAAGAAACCATTTCTTGATTTACCCATTAATATTAACCCATAACTCATTTTTGATTCGTTGAGAATTTTTTCCCAATTTTATTGACTCCCTTTTTGTCGAGATTTGATTTGGTTAGTTGCCTAACTCTGCTTTTCAGTTGTTTAATTTTATTTTATTATTCAAAAAAAAAGGAAAAAAATACAATTATGTTGATTATTACTAGTTTCTTGGTTTGAGCTTAAATAGTTAATTTCATTTTAGAAGATCATGTTGCTCTTAAATTATTTCGATTGATGTAATTATTCAGTATTAGTTTATTTTCTAGTTAGTTAATTTATCAATTCAATCTCGATTCTAACCTTCTTTTTCAGCCTTTATCCACACCTTTAACCCAAGCCCTATTACAACCTTTTAAATACCTTTTGATTTGTGTATCATATTATTTTATAGTGGTAGAGATTTGATTTTCATGTAAGCCTATGGTAATAACTTTTCATGTTTGACTCTTGAGTGCTTAATTTTTGAACCTTAAACACTTTGAGTGATTTGAGTGAATATTTAGTAAGGATGTTAAATCTTGTTAGTTTTGGATTAAAGGTAATTATTTAGATAAAGGGAAATACCTATGTTTTCATGCGTTAAAAAAATGTTTGACTTGGACTGTTTGAATCTTTAGGACTCTTTTAGTTGAATTTTCAATGCATGATTATTTGTGAATTATTTTGAAACACTATTGATGAGGATTATGAATTGAGAAAGTTTAATTTTAAGTGTGAGTTGAGGATTTTGCTTGAGGACAAGCAAATGCTTAAGTGTGGGGATATTTGATAAACCAAAAATGTAACATGTTTTAATCCCATGCTTGGCATGTTTTTGGGTGATTTATTACATAAATTAGTGAATTCGATGCTCCTAATCCTTTAATTTCATGTTTTATACTTAGGAGAGTATGGGGGAACAAAAGAAGCAAAAAACAGGCCAAAAAGGGACAAAACGAGCTAATTTAAAGATCCACATGGCCAAGACCATTTCCACACGAGTTGAGCACACACCCGTGTGAGCCATACGGGCTAGCCACACGCCCATGTGGTAGCTTGTGTTGATATCGCTCCCCATTTCCTAAACATGCAGAAAAAGCCAATTTTTAGGGTTTCCAAGCATTGTAAAGTCTATATAAACACACTAGAAGTAAACCTAAGGGGGACACACAGAGTAGCAAGCAGAAATTACTCGAAGGAAGCCATTGGAATCATCTCGAAGCAGATCCACTTCAAGCTTGAAGATCTCTATTCAAATTTCTCTTGAAGTTTATTTGGGTTTTTTATGTCTTGTTATTTTTCTAAATTTTAGATGTTTTCCTTTTACATTATGAACTAAACTCTCTAAATACCTAGGAAGGATGAAACCTACGATGGATCTTATTATTTAATTATCCGAATTACATGATAAATACTTGTTCTTGTTCTTAATTATGTGTTCTTAATCCTTGCCTTAATATTTTCAGGATATTAATCCAAGTTTGATGTGCTTATTTAGTGGAGAAAAAGTCCTTGTTTAAGACTAGATCTAGCATAATTAAGCGGAGTTCCATGCAATCCTAGAAATAGGACGACATAAATTTTCCGGATTAGAGTCAAATCTAATAGGGAATCCATAGATCGAGTTAATGAGACGATAAGGGTATTAATTAGAAAGAGATTTCAATTAGTCAACCTAGAGTCAGTTGTTCTTAGTATCGAAAGAGATATTAACATAATTTAAGGATTTCTACGGATCAAGACAAGTGAATAAATCGTTTGATTCAGAGTCAGAATAATAAGTGAAGTTTAGGTGGATTCTTTCCTGGGTATTGTCCTCATCATAAGTTTTCTTCAAGTATTTTTCCCAATTCGCTCTTTGTCGTGTTCATCGTTAATTAGTTTAGTTAAAATTAGATTAAAACAAATCCCTTTATTTATAGGCTAAATAATAGAAAGATAGTTATTACTAGTACTTTTAGTCCTCATGGATACGATATTCCGGACTCACCATAACTATACTACTAATCGATAGGTGCGCTCGCCTTAGTCGAAATATTAGTTAGTTTCGTGACTCATCAATCGCCTAATGTAAAATTAGGCTTCCAATTTGAAACATATTAAACATTTTCTTGCTCAATCATCTAAAATCATAATACTCAAATTCAAATCATAACCACAAATTTGCTAATTTAATCTTATGAAAAATATAGTATTCATCTCAAAACATAATTTTATAAATACTAACTAGATCCTTCAAACTCATCCAAAAATCATAAAAATAAAATAATATAAATATAACTAGTCATAATACACTAAATATTCTAAAGCTTTATGTAATGAAAATAAGATATTAGCACAAACCAAAGTTTTAATCGCTTTACTCATTTTCTTTGCCTTTCTCCTTCAAGATGTTCGCTTTGTTTTTAGCTACAATAGGAGCAATTCAATAAGAAACAACACCATTTATCCATTCTAAAACTAAAACTAATAACAACAATCTTAAATATGCATGATTATTCATATTGACAACTTAAATTTTCTAGTCTGAAATTCGCATATCTTTCGACTCGATTATTTGTTTTCAATTCCGTCTTCACCAAAGTACTCACTGCTTCACAAGCTATCATTTAATGCCAATATTACACAAAGTGGCCAATGTTCTCTACTTCCCCTTTAACATGGCCAAATATACCAAATAAACTTTTCATCCATTTCTATTTCTTTTTCACACTTCTAACAAGCTAGAACTCATCTTCTAATCATTTCCTATCCCAAAATATATCTATTTCAGTTAAGCTTTCTAAGCTTCCATCAATGTCCTTTAATGGAACCTTTCAAAATACTTGATAAAATTTAAACTATTGTTATATATATGTTAAACAAGCTTTAATTATTCAAAATCATTTAAAGTCATCATGAAACTTTTGATTTTTTTAAGAAAAGGTAAAATTGCCATTAAGTCCTTTCCATAAAAAAATAGGATAATTGCACTTTAGTCTCTATACTTTTCTAACTTGTTCAATTTAATCCTTGAACTCGATAAAAAAATTTTACTTAATCACATACTCCTAATAATAATAATAATCCTCTGTGTTTTCATGTCTGATAGTTTTCTCTAAAAACGATCCCAATTTCTTATACTACTATTTATTTATAGATCACTTATTTAAGGACTTCTACCATAAATATTCTTCTTCTCTCTATTTTTTTTTAAAAAAGTGGGGATGTTACATGAGCACCTTCATCAAGCATACGGGATGCTGTACCTGGTGACCCTAGTCAGTGCCACCCTTAGTGAGAACAGGTTGGGGCACTAATGCTTCAACACATTTTGATTGTTCCTAAAATTTTCAATAGATTGAAAGGGCTCTTCATCTTCTAAAAGAGTGAGCTTTATGCATGCCATGGATGATCAAGCAAACTAAAATACCGGGTATAAAGAATAAAAAACAAACTTGAAAGGAAGAGGATATACTTTAAAAAGAGATAACGAGAGAATCAATGAAAAGGTTTTGAAGGTTTCTAACTCTCTCAAATATATAGATAATGATTATTTGATAAGAAAGCCCTTGTCCAAAATAAATATTACCCTCTGAAAATAAGCAATAATATCATTAATGATATTCTTTCCCAACAATAAATGATTGCAACCTCATACACTCCAACCGTGATATCTTCAATAATCAAGAATTGACACAACATCAATGATCAATATTCAGATGCTTTCCACATCAAAAGCCTAGTTTTCAAACTCGACACAAACCAATCGAGTTTCTCAAGCCTTCAAACCTTGTTGCATTTAGGGCTTTAGAAAAGAGATTAGCTAGTTGATGTTCAATTTTGACATGGTGTAATTCTACTGTTCCATTCTCCACAAGCTCACCTTTGAAATAGTGATTCTTGTCAATGTGTTTTGTCCTTGAATGTAAGACAATAATCTTTGATATGCTGGTCGCAATTGAATTGTCACAATAGACAGTTGTTGGATTCGGTGCCTTAAGTGTAGTATATTCGTTTGTACACTTGTAGTTTTTTTTGAATAAATTGGTTAATAAAATGATTCAAAAATTATACTAATATTCTTTGTATGATGTCCTCATGTGTTTTTTGCATGTAAATTAAAATAGAATCAAATATTAGCTTAGTGGTTTTCCAATATTTAACTAATACTAAGCGGTATTACATGGCCGGATCGTAATACAGAAAGACATCTTATATTTTATACGAATCTAAACATGTGTTTAGTCTAATTGAAAATGAGCAAACTGATTGAAAGACTAATATGTCGTCTATCAAGTCCAATTGGAGATATGTTTTGTCTTAGGCATTGAAGCGGATGACTCCTAGAAGATAGAGACATAGATGTGACTAATTGGAATGACAGTACATTGGACTAGACCCAAGAAAAATAGATCCTAAATTCATTTATGGATTTATTCACTTGTGATATTCATAATGTGGCATACCTTAATCCTGAGTGGATGATGGACTATGTATGCATAACTCGTACACTTTAATGTAAGTAAAAGTCTAAGTTCGAATAGATAAGGAACTGAAAGCTAGTACGTCGGGTACATGACTTCTGTAACATGTAACATCATTCACAATAGTGGAATTAATAGCCTATGACATGGGTAAATGATATTCTCTCATTGGCATTACATGATAGATGAAAAGTAAACGTGGCCACAGGTATTTTGTCTTTGTGATGAATGACTTAATTACTATATATAGTAATTAAATTTTTATGAAGGAAGATGTAATGGTTACCATGAGATAAAATAGGATCATATCAGGAGAATGAATTTATCCCAAAGACATTAAGGATATCCTATGAGAGTAACACACTTATGAAAAGGCCATTGGACGAGCACTGGTCAAGTAGCTTTCGTAATGGTGTGTAATTCGGGAGAGCTCATGTTGGATCTATTGCCCTAAGTGTAGTATATTAATTGGTAAACTTGTAACTTTTTTGAACATATTGAATAATAAAATAAATTCATGGATTACATTAATATACTTTGTATGATTGTCCTTGTATGGTTTTTGCACGCAAAGAAAAATGGAAGCAAATGTTTCTCATTGGTTTTCTAACGCTTAAACTAATACTAAGTGGTATTACGTGGTCAAATCTTACTACGAAAAACAACTTGTAGTAGTAGAGGAACCTAAACATGTCCTTAGTTTAATTGGAAACAAGCAAACTGATTGAAAGACTAATATGTTGTCTATCAAGTCCAATTATAGAGATGCTTTGTCTTAGGCATCAGAGCGGATGAATCCCAAAAGATAGAGACATAGATATAACTGACAGTACATCGGACATGACCTAACCAGAATAGATCTTGAATCTATTTATGGATTTATTCACTTGTGATGTTCATAGTGTGGCATACTTAAATCTTGAGTGGATGACGAACTATGTAAGCATGACTCGTACACTTTGATGTAAGTAAAAGCCTAAGTTCAAATAGATAAGTAACCGAAAACTAGTGCATTGGGTGTACGACTTCTATAGTATGTAGCATCATTCAAAATAGTAGAATTCATAGCTTGAGACATGGATAAATGATATCCTAACATTGGCATTACATGGTTGATGAAAAGTAAATGTGGTCACCAATCATTTGTCTTTGTGATGAATGACTTTATTACTATTTGATAGTAATTGACTTTTCATGAAAGAAGATGTAATGGTTACCATAAGATAAAATATGAATATATTGGGAGAACGAATACTATCCTAAAGATATTAAGGATATCTTATGAGGGTAACACACTTATGACAAGATCATTGGAGGAGCACTAATCGAGTTGCTTTTGAAATGGTATATCATTAGGAAGAGCTCAGTCACGATATTATAGTGGAATGACTTCTTGAGTAAATGAGTTTATAATTAATAGGCAAAAAGCTAGAGCTTAATTATAAATCATTTGAGCTGCAATTGCATATGTCCAATCCCCTAGCTCGTTAAAACTAAAAATGAATTCCGTGTTGAATCAAAATGAACATAATGAATAGAAATAGAGAAATGAAAAAAAAATCAAGAAATGATTATGGTTTTCTCCAAAATGAAAATGAAAATGAGAATGGAGAAAATGACATCATTTGAAAATAAATGTGGTTTTCTAAAAATTAAAATGAAAAAAGAAATGAAAATGAAAATAAAAATAAAAATGAGAAATGAATTCATTTAGAAATGAATATGGAATTCTCAAAAATGATCGGAAGATTGAGTTTATGTTTTTTAGCTATTTTAAAGCCCGAAAATGAAAATAAACCATACGATCACAGTGAACAAGTTGAATAGTGAAATATTAAATAAATTGTCTCGAAAATTTTATCAAGGGTAAAGTTGTCATAATTTTACCAGGGGTAAAGTTGTCATTATTTTACCAAAGGTAAAATTGGGATGAGAAAATTATTTAACTAAATATAAATATTAAAGTTTAATTTGGAAATAGAAGAAAAGAATCAGGTTCGATCAAATTACAAAGTACTAGGTTTTAAAATCCTAGAAGTACTCATAATTGAACCCAATCTAAGAAAGTACCAAAATCCCCTTATGGAATATGAATGGGTGACAACCCTAGTAGGAACACTAGGGGTGTAACGCCCACCCTAATCCTATTCTAAGTAGAGAGTGTTTTTCTATTTGAAATAAACTTCTTTAATTCAACAAGGGTTTTACCTTCTCTCCCTATAAATAGATTGCACCCATAGAGCTATTTACAAAACTTTAAGATATCATTATTCGGCCCTAAAATAGAGAGACTTTTATTCTCTAAGAATTAAATATATTTTTCAAAATAAAAAATCTATCAGTTTCTATTTCAGAAGAGAATTTTCATTCTCACCCCAAAAGAAAAGAAAACTATTTCTAGTTTTTGTGTTTGATTCGATTTGGCCGAGCCCACACTCAAGGCAATTCGTGGTACGAGAATAGCGGAGAAGATCATTTAGTTGAAAGCCGGGAATAAAAAGGATCCGTCTATCTAAAAACACAAGTACATTTTGGTCTAGGTTTTATTGCTATAAATATCACAAACCGAGTTTATTTTCAAAATTTTTATTTTTTATTGTGCAAGAAAACCTTTTTCAAACCTATTTTTTTCCAACAAGCTCAATCACGATACTATAGTAGAATGATTTCATGACTAAATGAATTTATAATTAATAGGTAAAAAGCTGGAATTTAAATATAAATCATTTGAGCCCTAATCATATATGTTCAATCGATCCCTCCGCTAGCTCTTTGAAACCAAAAATGAATTGAATGTTGAATCAAATGAACATAAATGGATAGAAATGATAAAATTAGAGAAATGAGTTGTATTAAAAAATGAATGTGGTTTCTCTTCAAATATGGAAATGACTTGATAATTAATTTAAGTTTGAAAATGAAATTAAATTAATAAGTATTTGTGAATCCGTAGAATGTAGAAATTAAATATATTTTCTCATAAACTCTTTTACGGTAAAATTTTCATGATTTTAATGGAATAAGAATATGGTTGAGAAAATTATTTAATTGGAAACTTTTATTTATTTAAATTAATTTAATAAATAATGTCTATTTTGAGAGAATATAAAAACATGTACTAGGTTAGATTAAATTATAACGTGTTGGGTTAAAAGTCTAAGAAGAACATATAATTGGACCCAATACAAGATACACATTGAATCACCATCATAACACATATGAGGGTAGGCACACCCAATTAGTCACCCATCTAGCCTAGTTCAACTAGGAGATTGATTTTTCTATTAAATAAACATTAAATGCATTCTACTAATTCATCTGGAGTTTCACTTCCTTTCCCTATAAATATATGGTATCGGTAAAATTAAAAATTCAATAAGATACGTAATTTTTGAAATATTGTTATTCTTCTCGAAAACAGTGAGAATTTATTTCTAAGTAGAAATTCTATTTTTCAGGAATAATAATTCTACTAGTTTCTATAAGAGAGAGATTTACTTTCCTACTGAAAGTAAGAAAATTATTTTTGGTTTTGTGTTTGATTTGTAATTGTTTGAGCCCACACTCGAAGCAATTTGTGATACGAGAATAATAAAGAAGACTACTCGATTGAAAACTAAGAACGTCTAGGATCTGTCTCGCTCAAAGCACATGTATTATTTCGGGAAAAAATTTATTGCTATAAAGATTACAAACCGACTCGATTTTTAAAATTTTATTTTTCCGTTGTGCAAGAAAACTATTTTCAAACCAGAATTTTTTTCCAACAATTTGTACCAAAGGCAAGGTGTGCTACATTTATAGTATAAACTAATACCGAAATTTCTCTTTTCTTCATGTTTGATGAATTTTTATAAGATTTGGCATTCTTGTAATTATCAATATCTTTAAGGATATTTATGTTATTATTTTGTTATTTATATGATAAAGTAATTTTTCCAAAATTGTGAAATTTGAATGTAATTATTATTAATTTCCGGGTATGTAATTAGATCGTTGGCTATCATCTCCATGTAGGATTTATTTATTTTATTATTCTCAGATAATTTATATGAGCCAGAAACAGACCTAAAACTTATGTAACCAATATTTTCGGTGGAACCCAAAGAATCAAGAAGCATCTAGGCTGATCGAGACGATGCAAACCCAACCCAACCAAACTAGAAAAAGACCTATGGTCATCCAGCAACGGAGACTGTCGATGGTCTGATGGTGGTGATTGATGGCGGTGGTCAGCAATAGTAGTGAACAAACGACGGCAACTGTAAAATAATGATGACAACAATTTCAACTGGTACAACAACTGATAAGTGTTGCAATTGCAATGTCAGACCTATAGTTGCTAAAAATAATTTTGAGATTAAGTCAAACACAATTTCAATGGTGCAGCAATATGTTAAGTTTGATGGGTTGTAAGATGAAGATCTGAATGCTCATTTGGCTAACTTTCTAAAGATTTGTGACACTTTCAAGATCAATGGTGTTACTGATGATGCCATACACTTACGATTGTTCTAATTTTCTTTGAGGAGCAAGACAAAATAGTGGTTGAATTCATGTCCAAGGGGTTCTATCACAACTTGGGATCATATGATTGAAAAGTTTTTATTGAAATATTTTCCACCGACTGAAAAAACTAAATTAGGGAACGACATGTCTTCGTTTGCCCAAATTGAGCTTGAGACACTATATGATACATGGGAGAGATTTAAGGATCTTTTGATAAGATACCCTCATCATGGGTTACCTTTGTGGTTGCATGTTCAAACATTTTACGATGGTTCGAATCCCTCGACTAGATAGATGATTGATGTAGTAGTTGGCAAAACATTGAATACCTGAGGCAACCTAAGAATTTATTGATGAGATGGCAATGTATAATTATTAGTGGTAAGTCACGAGAACAAAACCGATCAAGGTAGCCAGTGTTTTTAATATGGATGCAATTGTTATGTTGGTGAGTCATGTTGAAGCCCTGAGTAAAAAGATTGATAGTTTGAGTTACAGTAAACCTGGGAATTTGGTAATGCAATGCAATGCGACTAGAGAAGGGATGATCAACCCAGAATGTTTACCATTTGGTTCTAACATGGATCATGAGAAAATTAACTTTATAAGTAACAATTTTAGACCTCAGAACAACTGCTATAGCAATAATTATAATCCAAGAAGGAGAAATCATCAAAATTTTTCTTGAGGTGGTCAAAGAAATCAAAGGTTACAACCCTCTTCGGTTTTTCAGCAACCTTGTTAGCAAGAAAAGAAACCAAACCTTGAGGAGATGTTAAGTAAATTTATTTTGGTGTCCAAAACTAGATTTCAGGACACTAAGAAAACTTTGAAAAATCAGCAAGCATTGATTCAAGGGCTTGAAAATCAGATTGGATAGCTCGCTAAACTGGTTTTGAAAAGACAACAAGGTAACTTACTTAGTAACACTAAAACTAACTCAAAGGAGCAAGTCCATGCAATCACTGTTTGAAGCATGGAAGGGTTAGTCGAGCTTAAAAAGAAGTTGAATCTAGAAGCTATTGAAAAAAATGATAGGTTTGAGGAAAGCAAGAAAGAGCATAATTTAGTGGTCAGAGAATACGAACCACGAATTCCATATCCGGCAATAGTGAAGAAAGACCGCATGAACGAACAATATGATAAATTTCTTGAACTTTTGAAAAAATTTCATATTAACTTACCTTTGTTGAAGCCCTTTCGCAAATGCCTAAGTATACAAAAATTTTAAAGAAGTTGTTAACAAATAAAAGGAAGTTAGACGACTTGTCAACAGTGGAGCTCAATAAAGATTGCTCGGCCATTCTCCAAAACAAACTACCCACCAAGCTTAAAGGTTTAGGGAGATTTACTATTCCTTATTTTATTGGTAGCTTAAATGTTGAAAAATATTTGGCTGGTTTGGGGGATAGTATAAATCTAATACCGTATAAATTGTTCAAACAACTTGGTCTTGGAGAACCAAAACCCACTAGGTTGAGTATTCAATTAGCTGACAGATCAATTAAGTATCCTAGAAATATTATTGAGGATGTACTTGTTAAATTCAATAAATTTGTATTCCCTATTGATTTTGTTATATTGGACATGGATGGGGATATTAAAATACCCATGATCTTATGCTGAGGGTAGGTGATGAAGAGGTTACTCTTCAAGCTCATGAGTTTGTGATAGATTCTAGTGAGCGAGATGATACTTGTTATTCTGTTAATGTTAGTAATCATGTAACTCGGTATTCTTTGCAGGAAATCACTCATGAAGATGTGTTAGACTTAAATCTTGTTCAAAGTGATTGAAATCAAGGGACAAGTGAATAGAGAATGTTACAGCTCGATGAACTAGATGAGTGGCAAGCAAAAGTTTATGAGAAACTAAGAAATTACAATGAAGAAACAAAAAAACGTCATGATGTGCATTTAAAGAGGACTAATCAATTCAAAGCTGGTGACAAAGTGCTACTAAACAAGTCAGATCCACGAATATTCCCTACAAATATTAAGTTAAAAGGTCAAACCCATTTGTGGTACAGAACGTATTCTCATACAGAACTAGTGAGGTAACACATCCTGAATATGACACATTTAAGGTAAACGGTCATCTACTTAAACTTTTTTTTGGTGGTGATATTGATAATGAGAGAAAGAAGCTTCGGCTCCAAGATCCACCTTAACTGTTAGCTTGAAAAGGGAAGTTGAGCTTAGACTCTAAATAAGGGCTTTTTGGAAGGCAACCCGAAAGTGTTTATTTTATTTTAATTAATTTGTATGCTTAGTACACTTTTTTTATTATTACTTAAAAAATTGAAAAATAATTGAAAAAAAAAGTTAAAATTTTTAAACAAAGTGATCTACATGGTCTGGGGTGATCCACACGATCGTGTGTGACACACAGCCTGTACACATGAGCGTTTCACAGGTCATATGAACACTAGAACTAATTTTTCAAAATTATTTTTTTGACTTGCACAGCCTGGAAAAATGGCCATGTAACCAATACGCCCATGTACACAGGCGTGGGAGAAGTGAGCGACAACAACACACAATCTGGGTGATTCCACATGGTCGTTTGTGACACACGACCTGGACACACAGGTGTGTTACAGGTCATGTGAACACTAGAGAAAATTTTTAAAATTTTCTAATAGGCCACACGGCCTAACCTAGACCCTACGATGGATTCTGTTGTTTGATTTTTATTTTACCCAATAAATACTTAGGTCTTGTTCTCAATTATGTGTGCTTAATTCTTGGTTTGATATTTCTAGATTATTGATTCATGTTTGATGTATTTATATCAGAGGTGGAATAAACCCAATTTAAGAGTAGATCTTGCATAATTGAGTGGAGTTGCATGCGATCCTAGAAATAGGATGACATAAACTACCAGATTAGAGTCAAATCTAATAGGGGAATCCATAGATCAAGTTAATGCGATAATAAGGGTTTTAGTTAGAATGAAATTTCAATTAATCAACCTAGAGTCAGTTGCTTTTACTCTCAAAAGAGATATTAGCATAATTTAGGGATTTCTCTGTATCAAGTTACTAAGTAAAGAAATTGTTTAATTTAGATTGATAGTGACAAATGAAATCTAGGTGAATTTTTTCTTAGGTATTGTTTTACTTCTTGGTTATTATTTGGTTATTTTCCTAATTTGTTCTTTATCGTGTTCATTAGTAACTAATTAATTTTAGTTTTTAATCAATCACTTGAAGTTTTCGGTTAAATAATAGAAAGGCTGTAATTACTAGTAGTTTTAGTCTTCGTGAGAATGATATCTTTTCTCATCGTAACTCTACTATTAATTGATAGGTGCACTTACCATAGTAAAATTTTTAGTTGGTTCTTTGGTCATCAACAACAGAAGTCCATGGTGGCAAAATAGAAGGCCCAAAGTATGCTTTGGTGTGACTTTTGTAATTTTACTATTTTTATAGGATGGAATCACGAAAACTTTGGCTGGTTAGGATTATTTAATTATATGTTTTTATTTCTTATAGCATGATGATATTTATTTGACTGCGAATGTATGTTCATGCATATGTATGATAAGCATGCCATATATTTTTGGGAAAGAATGTCATATGTACTTGTCATGCATTTATTAATCATTCATGTTTTAAAAACCTTGCATGTTTTTAAAAGATTGAGTGAGAGAATATCCCTAAACATGACTTACGACCTTTATCAATGGTCTATTTTTGATGGCATGGCAACTTACCTACCCTTCGGTAGGACTGCTAAGTGAATCTCACTGAGGAGATTTCCTGAAAGTAAGAACAATTATATTGTAATCGTATGATAGTTGGTCAGCCTTGTTGTAGGTATTGTCATGCAATATAACAACAAGTTTTTCTTAAAAGAGGATAACTAGTCACAACATGTCACTCAGTGAGATTGTCCCACGATTATTCATTTGTGGTGCACTTAAGATCTTCTAGTTAAGTAACTTCCCACGAAGCTCTACTAAAGTTAGAATAATGGCCAAATATTAAACGATTATTAGTACATGTGAATGCTTAAGGAATTAAGTTCATATACTAATTGTATGGAATTCTATGTTCTTACTAATTGATCAAGACTACCCCCACGGTGGCTTAAGTCAATGGGTGTTGGAATTATAATTGCAATGGCCTACAAATGTTTTCAAGGTTTAATGTAAGATACATGAATCATCTTAATGCATATCGTAAGTTGCAAAATATTTTCAAAAATATTTATTTAATACAAATATATTAATGAATGGATATTTTACTTTCAGTTCAAAAATGACACCTACTCCCTTATTAAACATACTCACTGAGAACAAACTGAATGAAAATAACTATAAGGAATGGAAAAGGAACCTCATGATTTTCCTAAGATGTGAGAAACTAAAAATAATCCTTGATAATAAATGCCTTTCGGCCAATCAATCTTAGGCTAGAAAACGCTGGGAGGAGTCTAATGAGGTAACTCGTTGCTATATTCTAGCAAGCGTGACCAACACCCTTTATAAGTAACTAGAGAGTTGTAAAACTATCAATGTAATGACCATGTTTTTATTTGAAGCTAGGTACAGTAATGGATTGGGTCAGGAAATAGTGGAAAATTTTTTAAATTTACTAAATAGGGATTTTTAGTATTAAATTAGGAAGTATTTAGACCTGATAGGAGATAGAAAATATTTCTGAAATAGAAAATATTTAAATAGAAGCTTAGACTAAATTGAAAGAGTATAAAAATTAAGGTGGTATAAATAGGAATTTAAAAAGTTAGGAGATACATAGTGGTAGTAGAAAGGAAAAAATGATTAAAAAGGTATTTAACCAAAGTGAAGTGTGAGTCATCCTAGGAATTATAAAAGATGAGTTGGGATAAAATGGTAAATAGCCAAGTAGATATTTTAAGGTGTAATGATGATGGGTAAAAGTGTAAATATGGATGGCTTAAGGACTTATTAGAAAATTGACCATTTAATAAAAAAGTGAGATATTTTTAGTGGAAATGGGTAGAAAAGTGGAGAAAATATGAAAGATATCATCTTTTCCCAACTTACCAAACCGTCACTCACCCCTTACCAAATCCATCTAACTTTTCTTTTATTTCCTTTCATGTCCTTCCTCCATTGTTGAACCATCCAAGCTTCAAACCTTCATTTTTCTTTGAAATTTCTTTGGTAAAAGCTAAAAAGAAGACTAGTGAGCAACTTTATTTCATGAGGAATCCTCCATAGATGGGTTAAAAGAGAGAAATACATGAGTTAGGGTTTTGGGTTTTCAAAAAATTAAGGTAAGAATGATGGAAATTCTCATAACATACATGTTTATTTTCATAATTTAACATAGAAAAGTTATTTGATTTTAGTTTTAACTTATAAATGTTATATGTTGTTATGAAATTGAATAAAAAAAGAAGAAGCTTGAGGACAAAAGTGAAGGGAAAGGAAAAAAAGTGGCCAAGGAGTAGAAGAGAAGAAAAACTCATCATCCAAATTTTGGTTGTAAGTACTTCAAGTAGTAATTTTGTTTAAGTTATGTTAATTAAGTAGTTTAATTACTAAATTAATGATATCATGATAAGTATTTAGTAGGGGTAAGTAATGTAAATGTTATGAATTTTGACTTTAGTGTACCATTATATGATGTATTGTGGTGATAATGGAGAAGGACTAAATTGAAAGAAATTAAAATATGTTATGATATTATGAATATATGGAAAGTGAGTTTAAATGAAGTGATGTAAAAATTATAGTGTTGTATGTGGTAAAAATGAAGAGAATTTACAAGTTTAGTGTTATTATTGTGATAAGGACTAAATCGTGAAAAATATAAAGTTCTATTATTTTCTGTCAAGTAAATGAATAAAAAGATTTAATAACAAGAAAATCCCATGTAGACGAGTTCTGAACTATTGGGAAATTGATAGCATGCCATTAAGGAAAAAATAGCGCGCTTATCATATTATTTCGCACTCAGTGCTTATCGTTGTAAAAATTTACACTTTGGTGCTTATCGTAATTATCTTGCACTTCGGTGCTTTTCGTTATTTTCACTTTGTGCTTAGTGATATGTGATATGCATTAACAATGCATTATCAATTTATTTTCGTATATCCTAAGTGTTCAGCTAGTCTACATTGGGCTAAAGTGTCGTAATTCAGCTATTATCAATTAATGGGTAACAGTAAGTAAAGGTAACTGTGAGTTTTAAGAAAAATATATTAAACTTTAGGGACTAATTTGATGAGAATTATATGTCTATAAAATGAATAAAATTTTTTTATATTATTATTAATAGTAATTTTTTTAAAAAAAATCTTGAAGTACTTACTAATTCTTCACAGACTTACCGCGTAATTCTCTAACGCGTAGGTGCAGTAGATCCTGTTGAGCTAATATCGAGGTCGTGTACATCCCATCTCAGCACCATTCCAAGAGGCAAAGTTGTATGTTTGAATTTTGGGGTTAGTATGCATGTACATAGGCTCTTGGTATAGGTGAATGGTAGATGGACTAAAATGCAAACTTTGGAAACCTTATTATTTTGGTGATCTAATGGTATATTTTTGTTAGCTTTTGAAAGGAATTTATAATAGATTAACATATGCATTCATATATGATTTTATTATATAAATTTTGTGGTGAATTTTAATGAGTTTGAGGGTAGTTGAATTGGTTTGGAAGTGTTTGAATGTTTTGAATTAGTGAAGGGGGCTTTTTAGTAATTTTTCCAACTTTTTTTGTGTCATCATAACCCAAGGTATCGATACTTGAGGACCCAAAAATCAATTTTTTTTTTAGAAACAGAGAGCAATTTTGGTATCGTTTTTTAGGTGGGTATCGATATACCTAAGGTATCGATACCTTCATCAAAACTTGAATTTTTGGAGTTCCAGAATGCTATTTTAGTATCAATTTTGTGTAGCAGTATAGATACTTTTCATAAAATATCGATACCTTCTGTCTAAGTATCGATATTTTGCCCTGTTTTGAGTAAAAACAATTTTTAAATCATTTCCAAATGCAAACGAACATCCACTAATAACCCCGGATGTTTATATTAATAATTTTTTAGTTAAAAAAGTTAATACACTATATATAAATGATTTAATTATAGAATGTCTAGCCAAAACCGATTTAGCACCAAATGTAATAGTCTTATACCAGGTATAGGGGCATTACAATCAAAGCGATTCTAGACAAACTAGAGGTCATGTTAGGAGGTGATCGGCTATAACTAGTTTCATGAATGCCTAGCAAAAGCCCGGTGTAACAGCCCAATTTCGGTGAAATCGAAATAGTGGTCTCGGGACCACAAATCTGAGCTAAAAAATAAATTTTATTTTTATTTTAATATATGGTCTGTATTATGATAGACATGTCATGTGAAAATTTTGATAAGAAAATTTTATCGATTAAGTGTTTAATTACGGGAAGGACCAAATCGTATAAAATGCAAAAGTTGGATTCTAGTAGCTAGAAGGATCAAATAGCTGTGGAATTCAAAACTTAAAGTCCTTATATGGTAATTAGACCATTAATAAAAAGTATGTAGATATTTTGGTGACTCATCCATGTAAATTTAGAAAAAGGGCAAGGACTAAATTGGAAAGTGAAAATATTTAATTAATTAAAAGATGATAAAAAAGAAATATCATTTTATTTTATCATCTTCTCCCCCAAAAATACATGGAAACCCTAGGAGAGAGAGAAAAAACTTTCATGGCCAAATTGGGTAAATTTTCTTGGCCCGTTTCTAGTAATTTTGATATTTTTGAAACCGGGATAGCTTAATCTATCTATTTGGGGGATCAATTTGAGAAGTTATCAAAGTATGGAAAATAGGCCATGGATGCATATGATGAAAATTAGAAATTTATGGTAGGAAATGAAAGGTTGTTGATAGATAAACAACTTTTACAAAGTGATTTTCGATGAAAACATGATATAGGGACTAAACTGTAAAGTTGTGAAATTGAAGAAAAATGCTGAATTTTTATGAATACATGTGCTGTAAATTTTGTAATGAGATTTTGGTTAGGCTTGGAATAGGGAGTAAATTGCACAAATTTTATTTTTTCCAAGCCTAGGGATTTAATGGGTATTTATGGAAAAGTTAGGGGCAAAATGATAATTTTGCCAAGGATAAAAATTGAGTGAACTTGAATATAAAATATGATAAATTGATGTTGAATTTACTCGTATAGATCCGAATAGACCAAATTCGGAGATAGAATGAGGAAAAGAGGAAAATGTCGAATTAGTAGATTTATGTACACGAACATTTGTCGAGGTAAGTTCCTGTAACTAAATTGTATATGTTTTTATGCTTGAATTAAATGTTGGGTTTGTGAATTCTATAAATGCCATAAATATGTGAAATGATCACATACTCGTTAAATCCCGATAAATGAAAGTGCCCAATCAATTATAATGGCTGACAAATGGTAAATGATAAAAATGTTAATTTTATATTTGAGTTGAATATGAACATTTGAATTGCATAAATGTATAAATATATGAGATTGACCACATGCTTGATAATGCTTGAAAGGTGCTAAATTCCATATGAAATTGTTACTTTTATGCTTGGAATGAATGTGGAATGTGATCATTTGAATTATATGGATGATTATAGATATATAAAATAATCGCATGCCTGATAATACTTGAAAAAAATGTTTAAATCCCGGTTGAATAAATAGAAAATTCGATGGATATGTGATTTCGCGAAATGAATGAGGTCTTGCATTCGTTGTGGATGGGATTTAGCCCGAACGGGTAATCCTAATATGAGTCCTCTTGAGCATATGTTATGGATTGGATTTAGCCCGGACGAGTAATCCAGATCAAGCTCTTTAGAGCATATTGCATTAAAAAGATTTAGCTTGGACTGGTAATCCTGTCGTATACATGTGTGGTTCGAGAGTGTACTCTCTAATATAGTACCCTATGGGTACCATTGGACATGAATTGACGAATTATGATTCGTACAGCTTGAGTGTACTACCTGCGTATCCATCGATATTTTAGATAAATTCAACGAGTAAAAATTCTTGGCATGACAATATATAAATGAGAAATGACTTATTACACATATCAGTCTGAAATATATGAAAGTTACGATACGTGATAATTGATATACAGAAATATGAAATGATGATATTATACATGGAATTTATTTGATGAGTATATACATCCTTGATTCTAGACTTGTACACCTTGAGTGTACTAATCGTGATCTCGATATTCCGAGTAATAGGTGTAAAGTTCTGATATGAAATGATCTAAACTCGAGATGAACTATTATGAAATTATACTTGTAATATAAAGAGATGATTTATACATGGTAAATGAATATATGTTGTGGAAAGCATATGTGCATGGAACTTGATTGTTGTTGAGCCCATATATGTTTGTGATGTTATTATGGATTATATGAATAACAAGGATAATGAGGATATGTGTAGGGCTTGAGGGCAAATTGATTGAATATGCCTTACATAGTTACCTCAAAATAGAATGAATGGTAAGTTAAGTACCAAGTTATTCGAACTTACTAAGCATTATATGCTTACTTATTTTTATTTTTCTGTTTTATAGTGAATTGGAAGCTCGTTAGATTGGAAGCTTGGTGGAGATCACTCACACTATCTGTAACACCCCTAGCTCGTGTCCGTCGCCGGACTAAGCTTAAGAAGTATTACTGAATATATCACAGTTCTTACCAACATGCATTACATTTTATAATTCAACTTTTATTATTACACATCAATGCTCATAATAATATTACCTAATGTCAATCTTAAATTTCATATCATTCATATGATATCATAGTTAAAACATAAGTCAGCATATATTAAAAACATATTATATGTATAAAACATAATAAATCATCCACTTCTTTAATGATATTCGAATGCCTAACAAAAAAAAAACATTTCATTTCACATTTGTGCACGAGCATATATGTATAAATAGTCATTTAAGTTATTTCATATGGTATTATCAAATAGCATATGTGGCTTTAACAATTTCATTTTAAAAAAAAAATGAAAATCAAGGATATTTCATACAATAATATAAACTTTATACATTTTTATCTATATCAAAATTTGAGTCATTATCGAGCATTGACAACTAAACATAATAAGCCCCAACCAAACATATCAACAACTATTTTCACTCCATTCAAATCAAGTTAATATATTCAGCGCCATTTATTTATATATATCATAGGATATGATATAAATATATATATCAATCGATTTATCAAATGCGCTATACAATTATACAAGTAAATGCCGAAATACAAGTTCATTGTAACTACCTCATATATATTATCATTTTTACAACCGAAATTACTAATACATTATTATAACATTTTTTTATACTTACTCATATTATAAATCATATTACACAAAAAATAAGACATTAACCCCCAAATAGGCATTTAATCAAAATACGAATCTCACATGTCATGTAATAGCCATATCAAACAAAATTATATCATGTTCGAGTTTAACTAAACAACCTGTAATACCAAGTCACATATAATACGTTGACCGAATACAACCACCACATTTATATATACTTTACCCTATACATACCTTAACCGAATCAACCATATATATATTAATCCAAAAATCATTAACCATTCCTAAAACATAAAACTCCTTCTAGGAACACCATTCATGCATAGCACATAATACTATAACTAAAACGAATTTTAACCACAACCAAGCAAAACAGAATTCAAGTATAAAGGTTAAGCCATTTTCGCATGGCCTTTATACAAAACTAATGTTCATCATTTAAAATATATTCCAACCTTTACATGCCATAGTATGAGTTTAACTTATAAAGGTACTGAAATGATTGGATAGTGTGATGATCTTGCTGACAACACCATAAGCTTGTAACTTGATTTAAAATCTATAAACCAGAAACACATATAAACAGAAAGTAAGCTTTTTATAGCTTAGTAAGTCATAAGCAAATATACAACACGATAACATTATCAACAGGATTAAACCAAGACAAGTTATAATATTCTGACACAATTTAAATCCAAACATATAAAATTCATATTACATATATATTCGTTCTTAAATATCATTTGGTTGAATGCTCTTATAACCAAATTATCATTATTACCATTTAACTTCCACAACCAAATAATCATTAAAAACCTAGTTCACATATTATAAACACATAAGTTCATGTGCCACAACATAATTTCATATACATATATTAAATATGTGGCCGAATATACAAAACCACACATACATATAATTGAAACTCATTCAATATTTTTCACAAGGTCAAATATACTTACCACATTTTAAGTAGTAACAAGCTAATTCATACCTGTCTATTTAGCTCATTTGCACACTCAAACATAACTTACCTTTTTCCAATGAACCATTCGGAATTGGGTAGGATACTCGGATAATTACACATATATCATACAATGCCAACGTCCCAGACGTGGTCTTACATGTAATCACATATCGATGCCACTGTCCCAGACAGGGTCTTACTCGCACACATATATCGGAATCACATATCGATGCCATGGTCTTACTTGCACACATATATCGGAATCCTATGTCATGACATATATATCCTAACTATTCCTAAGGTTCATACGAGGCTTTCGGACTTTGTAACTCGGTCGAAACGAATGCTTGAACATGGTTACCAAGCTTATACACATTCGAAAATAGCATGTATAAATTCATATATTACTTACCAGCATATATAATTAGCATTTAACTACAACTAGGCATGTCTATTTGCCTATAAACTTACCTTAGATGATACAGAACGGAACAGGGCAGCTAGTAGACAACTTTCGTTTTCCCCCGATCCAAATTCGATTTCTTTGGTTCTTGATCTAAACATATTCAAATTAAGCTCATTCAAATATATTTTCATTAAATTTAGTCCAAAAAATATAAATGAAAAAATTACCATTTTACCCCTAACATTTACACTTTTTTACAATTTAGTCCCTATTGCACAAAACACAAAATATGCAAAATTTCCTTATACCCATGTTTGGCCAAATATTCCTAGTGTTCATTCAAGTCCATATGTTTCATTTATTTCACATTTTAGTCCCTCAAATTATTATTTTTGCAATTTAGTCCTAATTACTCAAAATCATCAAAAACTCTAATACAAAACATGTTAATCTAAAACATATCTTTCATTTTTCATCATCAAACAACAAAAATCACAAACTCTCATCAATGGCATAACCAAAATATTCATCAAAATCAAAAATTAAAGGATGGGTCTTGAAGATTACTTAGCAACGATTTCAAAAACGTAAAAATTATCAAAAACCGAGTAAGAACGAACCTTGAGTTAAGCTCAACAATAATCGACTACCTAGCTTCCTATTCTTTTCTTTCTTCTCTTATTTTGGAAATGTAAAGAAAATATGAATTTGGTTTTATTATTTTATGTTTTATAATATAATATAACTTAACATTTGATTTACCTATTTACCCTTTTTAATTAAATAACTAAATCACATATAACAAGGGTTCAACAGACCATTACCTACCCAAATGGGTTATTTACAACATAAAAGCTCCTACTTAGAAAGCCATTAACAATTCGGCCCTTATGCTTTTAACTATCAAGTTTTCAATTCACACGATTAAGTCCTTTTATTTAATCGGACACTAAAACGATAAAATTAAATCATGAAAATTTCAAAAATATAAATTCACACATAATAAATACAGAAAATTGTTTTTAAATATATTTATAACTTGGATTCGTGTTCCCGAAACCACCATTTCGATTAGGGTCTAAATCGGGCTGTTACACTATCCATCGGCCTATGTTGGTACAATATGGTAAATCAATTATGGTTGTAATGGCATGTATAGGATATATTGGCCATATTGGCATGTAAATGTAAATGATGCTTGTAATCTAGCCATTGGAATGGCTAGTAATAGTTTGTTTTGATATATTTGTAATGTCATACTATGGTAGTTATATACGTGTTAAGTAGTTGATCTACTATATCTAACATATGGACTAGACTAAGGCAAGACTATGAACAGGTATGCATGTAATGGTATGCCATGTTGAATGATAGAATTTGTTTAATTTGAATGCTTGGAATGGTTGGTATTGGATGTGTGTTTCAAGTGCAGGTCGTGGATGTGATTTTGGGTAAGAAATAAAGCTAGAAATGGATTTATTTTGTCAACATGGGCAGACACATGGGCGCATGTCTAGACTGTGTGTAACACACGGCCAAATACATGGGCGTGTAGTTAGGCCGTGTGACCCCTACACCCTAAATTTTGAGAAACAGAATGCTCAGAATTGAGCATAAGGGTAGAGACACGGGCGTGTGTCTCAACTGTGTGTGCTACACGGCCTAGCACATGGGCGTGTGGCATGGCCATGTGCACAAGTCAAAGAGTTACACGGGGTTAAACACGGCCTACAGCACGGGGGTGTCTCTTGGACCATACGGGCATGTGAGTCCTATAACTTGGAAAAATTTTAAAAATTTCTCGAAAATTCTTGAGGTTCACTATTAAGTCCTGATTTGAATTTAATGTTCATATTTGGCCTCAGGGGTCCATTTAAGGGATGTTACAAATGAATTTAAAATTTGAATAGTAACTTGCATGATTCATTGTAAAATGTTCTGAAAGTTTCGGTAATGTTTCGAAACCCTATTCCAATGACGAATACTTGTTAGGGGTGTTATATTTAGTGGTATCAGAGCTACGGTTTAGTCAGTTCTTGGAGTGAA
Organism: Gossypium hirsutum; assembly: GCF_007990345.1. Taxonomy (NCBI): domain Eukaryota; kingdom Viridiplantae; phylum Streptophyta; class Magnoliopsida; order Malvales; family Malvaceae; genus Gossypium; species Gossypium hirsutum. Next base: position 44,165,851 of record NC_053424.1, read on the forward strand.
CGTAGCATATGTGGAGTCTAGAAATATATGCCATTATATAACCTATGATAGTGTGATATCTCTCGACTCTGATGAAAATTGATTTGCAAATAGACAGAGATGTTTTCTAGCCGAGCTAATTCTGATACTGCTGAAAGTGATACACACTTGTCTGAGTAAAAATGTTGCTTATGATATAAAAGGGACTTGTAAAGGTATGAAATAAATGTTTTATAATAGACATGTTAATGATAAATGTTAAGTGATATGTGTGTGTATTTATGAAAGTTGAATTTTGAGGCTTACAATCTCCACCCCTTTCCAGTACAGTTTTATACGATGAAATTCATAAGATTTATATGTATTAAGCTCATAAGTGTGAAGGAAGAGTTCAAAGACTGAATGAATAATGATGTAGTCAGAATGAGAATGGGTTGGTAAGTAAAGGCGGTATTAAAAAGAGATATCAGATTTTTTAAAAAATTATTTTGAATATGTGATTTCATTGTTACGGAATAAGTTATTCATGAGCAAACGACTTATCCAGATATGATATTTACAGAACGGATTAGCCAAAAAATTCTTCCGAATTGACTCTTTTAGTGAACTGAATAATGTAAGATTATTGATGACTTAATTAGCCAGTATAATAGTGATGAAATTGCAAAGATATTTGAATGCAACTATTATAATTGAGTATATTACAACATCTCCTGGGTACTCTATAAGTTATGTTATTCTCAGAGGCATATGGAATTGTTCATGTTCAGATGCAATATTTGTCATATTGAAAGGCTAGTAAATCACGATAGATGGAATTATTGTAAGTCAGGTTGATTTATGAGCGGTATTGCTCTACCTTACTTGGGTTTTCTAGTTCATCATGATTGATATAAGATTTGAGGATAAGATTCATATGATGTTATTTTCTATTTCTACTGATTGAGGCCCTGAACTGCGAATATGCAAGTTATATTGTCTTAATCACAGCTAAAATGTCAGTTATATTATTGCACAATGGTTTTAAATCTATCTGATGGTTGTGGCTTTGGAAAAACTCAAAGCTTCAATGTTAATAATTGAAATAGCTATATCGATGACATAGTTATTACAGAAAGAAGTAAGATTTGAATAGATTGACAAATGTTAGTAAAGTTTTGACCAGTTGGAAGCTCTATTGATCAAAGTATTAATTCTAGTTCAGCCTGAATTGGGCAAGGAATTCGTTATTACAGTACTGCACCATTGAACATGATTAGACTGTGTTTTGATGCAATAAGGCAAGGTAATAGCCTGTACTTTCAGACAGTTAAAAACCACATGGAAAGAGTTACTTGATGCATGATCTAGAATTGACGGTTATTATTTTTGTATTGAAATTTGAAAACATTACTTGTTTGGTGAAAATGTCATATATTCACCAATTAAAAAAGTTGAAGTGCCTCATGTTGCAAAAAGATTTGACTTTGAGATAGTGTATATGACTTGAATTGTTGAAAGATTATCATTTGACAATTGTATATCATTTGGAAGGAACAAATGTGATTACAGATGTTCTGAGTAGAAAATCTCTATATACTTTGCAAGCCATGGATACCGATTATAATTGTTTGATAATAGCTCAATTTTAGCTGAGTGTAGGGCTTAACCGATGTTTTTACAATAGATCTGTGAAGCCTAGAAAAATGGTAATGAGTTGTAAGTTAAATGAATACAGTGTGAAATAATTTCTGATTCAAAATTTTAGAATAGATCTGATAAATTTCTATCATTCAGAGATAAAGTTTATGTACTAAAGAATTTGGAACTTTTACAGAAAATTTTACATGAATGATCACAATAGTACTATGTCTGTTTATCTGGGAAATGATAATATACATAATGATTTGAAAAAGATGTATTAGTAGCTTGGAATGAAACGTGGTATTTCTGAATCTGTATTTAAATGTTGGATATGTCAGCAAGATAAGGATGATACTTTCAAGATGGGTATAGTCAGTGAAAATACCGAAATGGAAATGGGATAAAGTTTCCATAAATTTTATATCAGGATTATCCCTGTCTATGAAAAAGAAAGATACTATTTGAGTAATTGTCGATTGGTTGACGAAGCCTGCATATTCCATTCTGGAATGAGTGAATTTCACGCTTGATAGATTGCTTGAATGATCTGTTTTTTAGATTGTCAGATTATATGATGTGCTAGCTTCTGTTATTTCTAATAGAGATCTACAGTTCATATTCTGATTCTGAAACAAGTTACAAGAAACTCTGGGTATACGGTTACATTTTAGTACCGTATTTCATTTTCAGACAGATGATCAATCTAAACATATGATTCAGAATTTGGAGCATGTGCTTCGATGTTGTGTACTTGAAGTTGAAGGTAACTAGGAAAAGTATTTGCCTCTGGTTGAATTTGCTTATTATAATAGTTAACAGTCAAGTATAAAATTGTACCGTATGAGGTTTTATATGGTCACAAGTGCAAAACTTTATAGTTTTGCACTGAGCTCAACGAGAAAAGATATATGTAGTAGGTTTGCTTCCTTAAAAACAAAGAAAGATAAAATGATCTGAGACAGTTTAAAAGCAGTATTAGATTTTCAGAAATCCAATGTGGATATAAAAGGAAAAGAAATAAAGTTTTAGATTGGAGACAAAATATTTTTGAAAGTTTCACCATGGAAGAAAGTTCTCTGGCTTGGTAGTAAAGGCAAATTAATTCTGTGGTTTAATGGGTCATATGAGATCATTGAAAAGAATTAGACCTGTTGCGTATTAATTGGTATTATTATTAGAGTTCTACAGAATTCACAATGTGTTTATGAGTATATGTGTTATGGTAGTATTGATCAGACCCATCATCTGTTATTGTTTTGATAAATGTTAGATTTAGCCTGACACGACTTACAGTGAGGGACTGGTTGAAATTCTGGCATGTGAAGTGAAAGAAACAAAAAATATAAAGATAGCTTTAGTAAAAGTTTTCTGACAATAACATGATATAGAAGAAGCTACCTAGGAACTGGAGGAAACTATTAGAAAATAATGTCTGAATCTCTTTACTGGCAAAATTTTCGAGGACGAAAATTTCTTAATGGGGAAGAGTTGTAACAGCCCAATTTCGATAAAATTGGAACAGTGTTCTCGAGACCACAAATTCGAACCGAAAAATAAATATTATTTTTATTTTAATATATGGTCCGTATTATGATAGACATGTCATGTGAAAATTTTGATAAGAAAATTTTATCGATTAAGTGTTTAATTATGGGAAGGACCAAATCGCATAAAATGCAAAAGTTGGATTCTAGTAGCTAGAAGGATCAAATAGCTGTGGAATTCAAAACTTAAAGTCCTTATATGGTAATTAGACCATTAATAAAAAGAATGCAGATATTTTGGTGACTCATCCATGTAAATTTAGAAAAAGGGCAAGGACTAAATTGGAAAGTGAAAACATTTAATTAATTAAAAGATGATAAAAAAGAAATATAATTTTATTTTATCATCTTCTTCCCCAAAAATACATGGAAACCCTAGGAGAGAGAGAAAAAACTTTCATGGCCAAATTGGGTAAATTTTCTTGGCCCGTTTCTAGTAATTTTGATATTTTTGAAACCGGGATAGCTTAATCTATCTATTTGGGGATCAATTTGAGAAGTTATCAAAGTATGGAAAATAGGCCATGGATGCATATTATGAAAATTAGAAATTTATGGTAGGAAATGAAAGGTTGTTGATAGATAAACAACTTTTACAAAGTGATTTTCGATGAAAACATGATATAGGGACTAAACTGTAAAGTTGTGAAATTGAAGAAAAATGCTGAATTTTTATGAATACATGTGCTGTAAATTTTGTAATGAGATTTTGGTTAGGCTTGGAATAGGGAGTAAATTGCACAAATTTTATTTTTTCCAAGCCTAGGGATTTAATGGGTATTTATGGAAAAGTTAGGGGCAAAATGATAATTTTGCTAAGGATAAAAATTGAGTGAACTTGAATATAAAATATGATAAATTGATGTTGAATTTACTCGTATAGATCCGAATAGACCAAATTTGGAGATAGAATGAGGAAAAGAGGAAAATGTCGAATTAGTAGATTTATGTACACGAACATTTGTCGAGGTAAGTTCCTGTAACTAAATTGTATATGTTTTTATGCTTGAATTAAATGTTGGGTTTGTGAATTCTATAAATGCCATAAATATGTGAAATGATCACATACTCGTTAAATCCCGATAAAAATGATAAAAATGTTAATTTTATATTTGAGTTGAATGTGAACATTTGAATTGCATGAATGCACAAATATATAAGATTGACCACATGCTTGATAATGCTTGAAAGATGCTAAATTCCATAAGAAAATGTTACTTTTATTCTTGGAATGAGTGTGGAATGTGATTATTTGAATTAAATGGATGATTATAGATGTATGAAATAATCACATGCCCGATAATACTTGAAAAAATGTTTAAATCCCAGTTGAATAAATGAAAAATTTGATGGATATGTGATTTCCTAAAATGAATGAGGTCCTGGATTTGTTGGGGACGGGATTTAGCCCGGACGGGTAATCCTGATATGAGTCCTCTCAAGCATATGTTATGGATTGGATTTAGCCCGGACGGTTAATCCAGATCAAGCTCTTTAGAGCATATGTCATAAAAAGGATTTAGCGTAGACTGGTAATCCTGTCGTATACATGTGTAGCTCGTTAGTGTACTCTCTGATATAGTACCCTATGGGTACCATTGGACATGAATTGACGGATTCTGATTCGTACACCTCGAGTGTACTACCTGTGTATCCATCGATATTTCATATAAATTCAATGGGTAAAAACTCTTGACATGAGAAGATATGAATAAGAAACGAGTTATTACACATATTGACCTGAAATACATGAAAGTGACGATACGTGATAATTGATATACAGAAATATGAAATGATGATATTGTACATGGAATTTATTTGATGAGTATGTACATCCTTGATTCTAGACTTGTACACCTTGAGTGTACTAATCGTGACCTTGATATTCCGAGTAATAAGGGTAAAGTTCTTAAATGAAATGATCTAAACTCGAGATGAACTATTATGAAATTATACTTGTAATATAAAGATATGATCTATACATGTTAAATGAATACATGTTGTGGAAAGCATATGTGCATGGAAACTTAATTATTGTTGAGCCCATATATGTTTGTGATGTTATTATGGATTATATGACTAACAAGGATAATAAGGATATGTGTAGGGCTTGAGGGCAAATTGATTGAATATGCCTTACATAGTTACCTTAAAATAGAATGAAGGGTAAGTTAAGTACCATGTTTTATTTCCTTGTTTTATAGTGAATCAGAAGCTTGTTGGATTAGAAGCTTGGCAGAGATCACTCACACTATCCATCGGCCCATGTTGGTACGATATGGTAAAACAATTATGGTTGTAATGGTATGTATAGGATATATTGGTCATATTGGCATGTAAATGTAAATGATGCTTGTAATCTAGCCATTGGAATGGCTAGTAATGGTTTATTTTGATATATTTGTAATGTCATACTATGGTAGCTACATATGTGTTAAGTAGTTGATCTTTTATGTCTAACATATGGATTAGACTAAGGCAAGATTATGAACAAGTATGCATGAAATGGTAGGCCATGTTGAATGATAGAATTTGTTTAATTTGAATGCTTGGAATGGTTGGTATTGGATGTGTGTTTCAAGTGTAGGTCATGGATGTGATTTTGGGTGAGAAATGAAGCTAGAAATGGCTTTATTTTGTTCACACGGGCAGACACATGGTCGAGTACATGGGCGTGTAGTTAGGCCATGTGTCCCCTGCACCCTAAATTTTGAGAAACAGAATGCTTAGTATTGATTACATGGGCAGAGACACAGACGTGTGTCTCGGCCGTGTGTGCTACACGGCTTAGCACACGAGCGTGTGGTATGGCCGTGTGCACAAGTCAAAGAGTTACACGGGGTCGAACACGGCCTGCAGCACGGGCGTGTCCCTTGGACCATACGAGCGTGTGAGCCTTGTAACTTGGAAAAATTTTAAAAATTTCTCGAAAATTCTTGAGGTTCCCTATTAAGTCCTGATTTGAATTTAATGTTCATATTAGGCCTCAGGGGTCCATTTAAGGGATGTTACAAATGAATTCGAAATTCTGGCATGATTTATTGTAAAATGTTCTGAAAGTTTCGGTAAAGCTTCGAAACCCTATTCCAGTGATGGATACTGGTTAGGGGTGTTACACATGGCACTCCGGTCAAAAAGTGTATCATTACTCTTATGGGATACTTTGTTGAGGTTACGGATAATGAGGCCAATTTGGACCAAAATATGCAAATAGAGATGATGTTCAAAAGCTTGTCCAAGGACTTTGTAGGTTTCAAGCTGCGTATAACCTTAGGAACAAGAATCTAACACTTATACAACTTATGAAGGAATTACAATCCTATGAGTTGATGTTGAATGGCGATCAACCAGTCTAAAAAGCAAAAGCAAACTTAATTGTTGGTTTTTCCTCTAAAGAGAAGGGAAAGCACACTAAAAGAAACATTGCTAAGTTCTCTAGGCCACCTAAAGTGGAAAGGAAGAGAACCAAGAATCCTAAAAACTTATCCAAGTCTAAATGTTTCTTCTGCAGCTAGATAGGGCACTTCAAGGCAAACTGCCAAAAGTGGAAGGATTACCTAGCCACTAAAGACAAAGATATGAAACTCTTTATGGTACTAGCTTGCTTAGTGGAAGATTCAATAGACCACTGGGTCACTAATTTTGGAGCCACTAATCATGTGTGTGTTTCTCTATAGGGGTTCAAAGAGATGAAAAATCTTAAAGATAAGAGCCTAACTTTACAGATCGAAAATAAGACAAGTGTGGTAGCTGAAGTAGTAGGAGATGAACATCTTTAGTTTGATAATTTTAGGAAGATTATTTTGAAAGACATTTTCTATGTACCAAGTTTGAAAAGAATTTTGATTTATATTGCGTGTTTATATATAAAGACGGCTTGACCGTGACTTTTAATAATAATAATGCAATATTTAGAAATTGTAAACTTATTTGTAATGGATAGATGTCAAATAATCTCTATTTTATCAAACCAAAGAATTGCACAATGCTTAAAACTAAAATTTTAAATAAAAGACTTAAAATTTTTCACTCTAATGAGGCATACCTATAACATTTGAGACTTTATAATATTAACGAAGAAAGAATCACTAGACTTATAAAAGATGGCACCTTAAGTTTGCTTAAGGAAATTGTTCTTCCAGAATGTGAATCTATTGGATTTGGTGCCTTGAGTGTAGTATTTTCATCTAAGTACACTTGTAATTTTTCTGAACAGATTGATTAGTAAAAGCATTCATGAATTAAATTAATATACTTTGTATTATTGTCCTCACATGTTTCTCATTGGTTGTCTAAATGTTTAACTAATACTAAGCGATATTACGTGGCTGAATCGTTGTATAGAAAGACAGCTTGTATTAGTAGATGAACCTAAACATGTCCTTAGTCTAATAAAAAATAAGCAAATTGATTGAAAGACTAATATATCATCTATCAAGTCCAATTTGGGAGATGCCTTGTCTTGGGCATCAGAGCGAATGACTCCTAGAAGATAGAGACATAGATGTTACTGACTGGACTGACAGTACATCAAATAGGACCTAAGTAGAATAGATCTTGAATCCATTTATGGATTTATTCACGTGTGACATACCTAAATCCTGAGTGGATGGAAAACTATGTATGCGTAACTCGTACATTTTGATGTCAGTAAAAGCTTGAGTTCAAATAGATAAGGAACCGAAAGCTGATGCGTAGGGTGTACGACTTCTGTAGTACGTAGCATCATTCAAAACAGCGGAATTCATAGCCTAAAACATGAATAAATGATATCTTCTCATTGGCATTACACAGTTGATGAAAAGTAAATATGTCCGTGGGTTGTTTGTCTTTGTGATAGATGACTTGATCACTATTTGATAGTGAGTGACTTTTCATGAAAGAAAATGTAACAGTTACCATGAGATAAAATATAATCATATTGGGAGAATGGTTATTATCTCAAAGAGATTAAGGATATCCTATGACGATAACACACTAATGACAAGGTCATTGGACAAACATTAAGTAGTTTCTTTTGTAATGGTATGTCATTGGGGAGAGCTCAGTCATGATACAAGAGTGGAATGACTTCGTAACTAAATGAGTTTATAATTAATAGGTGAAAAGTCACAACTTAATTATAAATAATTTGAGCCTCAACTTCCTATGTTCAATTGGTCCGTCTACTAACTCATTAAAACTAGAAATGAATTAAATGTTTGAATAAAAATGAACGAAATGAATAGAGAAAGAGAAATGGGAAACATTCAAGAATGATTGTGGTTTTTTCCGAAATGGAGAAATGGAATCATTTGAAAATAAATGTAGGCTTTCAAAAATTGGAATGGAAATAAAAATGAAAATAAACCATTCGGTCATAGTTAACATGTTGAGTTGTGACATGTTGAACAAATTTTCTCGAAATTTTACCAAGGGTAAAATTGTCAAATTTTTATTAGAGTAAAATTGGGATGAGAAAATTATTTAATATTTAAATATTAAAGCTTCCTTTGGGAAATAGAAAAACTGAATCAGGCATTACAAAGTACTGGGTCAAAAAGGCTTAGGAAGTACTCGTAATTGGCCTAAAACACCTCATATAACATGAAAGGAGTGACAACCCTAGTAGAAATATAAGGGTGAGTCATTCACCCATCTTCTACTCTAAGTAAAATGTTGTTTTTCTATTTAAAATAAACCTCTACAACTTTACAAAGGTTCTATCTTCTTTTCCTATAATAGATGGCACCGATAGAGCTATTAACACAAATTTTAAAAGATTATTATTCTTCCAAAAAATAGAAAGAAATTATTCTCAACTTATAAACATATTTTTCAAAATAACAATTTTACTAGTTTCTATTAAAGGAGAGAGAATTTCCAATTTCACCACAAAAAGAAAAAATTTTCTAGTTTCATATTTTGGTTCAATTGGTTCAAGCCTACACTTGAAGCAGTTCGTTTTATGAGAATAGCAGAGAAGATCGTTTGGTTGAAATGTAACACCCCTAACCCATCTCTGTTGTTATATTAAGGTTACGAGATATTATGACAGTTAGCAAGACTGAGAATGCAATGACACAATTCAAAGATTAATTTAAACATCATAAATTATTAAACAATCATCATTCCTAGCATATATTCGAAAATGAGACTTAAATTGAGCCTAAGAAACCTTAAAATCAATTTTGAAACAAAGTATGGACTAATCTGAAAGAAAACAAAAAAAATGGTAAAAACTAAAAATAGGGGTCACACGGCCGTATGAAAGAACCCGCACCATGTGGCTCAAAAACATGGTTGTGTGGCCAAATTGTGTAACAACCTGAGTCCGTGTAACTTAGGGTCACACGATTGTGTCGCAGGCCGTGTAACTCTCTGAGACTGTGTGGACAAACTTGCACCAAAAATCAAATAGGCGACATGGCCATGTCATGCAACCGTGTGGGGCACGTAGCACGTGGCAAACCGTGTCATAGACCGTGTGCACCTAAATACCTTCAAACACAAGCGAATTCACCTACAATTTCTTAGATATCAAGCCATATATTTACCATCACATTAACCTATTCAAAGTATACCAAAGCATACCAAAATATGTCAAATCACATTCAACCTAGCGTTTAACCAACATGCCTTCAATTACACCACATTTAAACAAACCAACAATGCATTAAGTTTTAAGCGTACCTATGCTATCAAATTCCAAACCAACCAAAATACCATAAAGGATTTAGATCAATACACATATTTCATAATTTGAATACCACAAAAAAATACCAAATGATAACTAACATGCATAAACTAAAGCCCTATTACATGCCACTTATAATCGGCCAAAATAAATGTATAACTTCCGAAAAAGTTGAAGGATAGTGTGATCTCCAAAAGCAATCCAATCAACAGCTTGTATCTGACGATCTACAAAGAAGAAAAACCAAATAGAGTAAGCTTAAGTAAAGCTTAGTAAGTCCGTATTAAGCTTTAACTTTAACTTACCATAACTATTATAATTAAAACATTTCGCAATAAATTTTATAGACAAGGTCATGAGTTTATTTATTTCCTATCCACACCATAAATCTCACAAGGTTAATAAGTTCACATATAAGAAACATATAACTTTATCTTGTCATGTAACATCCCTAACCCTTCTCCGTTGCCATATTAGGTTTACAGAGCATTATCGTAAAAATTAGAACATTTAATTTCAAAACAAGAACAATTAAGCAACTTAATATCAACATCTAACAACTCAATATAATCATAGTAAAAATACACTTCCGAGCCATAAATTGAGCCTTCGGGGCTCTAAAATAACTTGGGAATATTTAGGGATCAATTTGAAATAAAATAGAAAATTTTGGAAAAACATGAAAATTTGGGAAACAGGTGTCACACGGTTGTATGGCCAGGCTGTGTGACATAGCCCAGACCGTGTGGACATCCGAAGTCTGGACACATGGTCGTGTCCTAACCCATGTGTCTGCCCGTGTAGGTATTCAAAATAAGGCCACACGGCTGTATCGTAGGCCATGTGCCAAACCGTGTTACATACTAACTTGAGACACATGACCATGTCGCAGTTTGTGTCTCAAACTATGTGAAACTTGCACCAAAAACAATAATGACACACGACCTTGTGGGGTGACCATGTGTGACCCTAAAATAAGCCAAAGCATTAACATTTTCTTGCACAACAAACCATACCATTTCCAATCATTTTCACATGACAAAAACACTTTAAAACATACAAAAAACATACCAAAACCAACCAACTTAGGTGCCTAACCAATATGCCATCAATTGACACCACAATTCAACACACCAACTTGACCCAATTCAACATTTCAAGTTCATTCATTAAGCATAATTCATATATATCAAATAACCATTTCAAAGCATACCATTCAACCATATTTTACCTACTTTCACATGAGCATACATAAATGTCATATAACATATATTTACACTTTCATTTGCAATCTATCAACTAAGGACATTAAAACACACACATAAGCTTGGCACAAACTCAAAACAAACCAGGTTACCAAATCAACATTCAAGCCCTATTACATGTCAAAACACACACATATCATTTAATCCAAATGTGTATCCAATATAGTACCACAATTTAACATCCAAATCAATTCAAATCCAATGCCATAAATTCATACCTTAAACTCACATCACACATTTACCATTTAACCACTTCATTCATATTTCAATGAACGAAAAGCCATCTAAATCTCAAGACATCCATAAGTGACCAAAACACATACTTACATATTTACATTTATAAGCTAACATCAAGGCATATAGGGAAATAAACTTAAACCACATCACGTTGGTAAATAACATAAAAACTCCTATTGCATGCCATTAATGATCGCTAGCCGCAATAACCAAAAACTACCAAAATGGTTGACGGGATAGTGTGACAGTGCTTTGACAAGATTCCAACCGATCAAGCTTTTTGATGATCTACAAGATAGGGAAAAAACAACTATGTAAGCAACTAGTGCTTGGTAAGCTCGTATTAAGGAAACTTAAACTTACCGAACATTTAAAGTAAACAACCAAGCATAATTTTATTATGTCATAAACCAACTTTCCTTTCCTATACAGACCACCTCACAAGGTTAGTTGGTGTAACATTGCATATATAAATCCAATGAAAGCATGGCATAAAACATATCTAACATTTCACTTTCATAATTCATCACTCATACATATACATTAAACCATTTTTTTCTTTTCAATTACACATTACATCATAATTCATATCATTACTCAAAAATTATGGTTCATTTCATGTAATCACATGCCCTTTAAAGCTTTATTTACCCGTTGAACCAAATAGAATATTATCGGATTCTCAAGAAAATACTCATATAACCATTTAATTCTCTAAACACACCACAAACACAACTAGATAGCATATTTATAGACATATGAAACATATAATTACACCAAGGTAGTAATATTCATTATCCATCTATACTAATCAAAACATTCATCTCATCTTCATACTTATGATACATATCTCACCTGAAACATGTTACTGAATAGCGAATGGTTGAAGGATGAGATACCGACCTTTTCATTTATATCATTTTTGACCTTTTCATTTTTTCAAGGATGTCATGGTATCTTTTAACAGAGGTCTTACACATCCCGAAGTGATGCAATAGTATATTTTAACTATGGTATTTTCCTTTTCGATTAAAATGTCATGATATCTTTCAATCATGGTCTTTTCCTTTTCACAATTCAGTAAATCCAATCACCAATTTATAGACATATATATAAGTATCAATTTACTTCTAGAAATCAAATAAATTACATAATTGAAATACGAACTTACCTCGATTACAATTGTTGCAAAAACAGAGTGATAACTAATCTGAGACATTAGCTTTTCCTCGATTAAAATTCGATTGTGGCATTTCTTGATCTAAATAGTATCTTCATTCAAATAATATCATTTTAGCACTTAAATAAATAATTTTATACAATTAAGCCCTTACAACATCATTTTACAAAATTACCCTAATATTTTAACTTTTATGCAATTTAGTCCCTAAACCTGAAATTCACAAATTAACCGTAATCAATGAAAAACCATGTTAGAAGATTTTCATAGGGGTCCATTACAACCCATATTTCTAACTGTTTCACACTATTTACATTAAATTTTATCATTTAAACAATTTAATCCCTAAACATTGCAATCACTAAAAATCACTTTACGAAATAGTCATATTTAACTATCAAGCTTGTAAATATATTATCAAACTTCAAAAACACTACAAATTCATAAATGACAAGTATAAAACTTTTTAACAAATTTGAAAATGGAGATATAGGTTAGCTAGACCTAGTTCCAACGATCTCATAAACAAAAAAATTAAAAGAAATGGGTGAAAATGGCTTACCATGCATGAGAATATCAATGGTCGAACCTTGGTTCTTCTTGCCATGGTGTTGAGGTTGATAAATTCTCAACGAAGAAGTTGATGGTTTTGAATTTATTTTAATTTATGCTTTTATTAATTAAATTACCATTTTGTCATTTATTACCTATTAAATTTCATGAAATTTGCCATAAAAATCGTCCACTATAATGATAAATGGTACATTTTCCATTTAAGTCCCCTTATTAATACTTCTCTAGCCATTTGACACCATTATCTAACAGTAACTTACTTTTGCAACTTTTACGATTTAATCCTTTTCGCTTAATTAACTATTTAAACGTTAAAATTTCTTAACGAGATTTTACTATGACCCTAACAACACTCTGTAAATATTTAATAAAATATTTATGGGCTTGATTTATAAAAACGAGGTCTCGATATCTTATTTTCTAAAACCACTTGACTTTAGCGATATACCACTTGAACGTAATTATTCTTTCAATTAACAAAAATCATAAAATCAAATTTCAACATAATTCTATATTTGACTTGTAAATATTAAATAATAATATTTACGGACTCAACCGTCAAATTTGTGGCCCCAAAACCACCTTTTTGTAACACTCTAAACCCGGCCTAGAAGTCTAGACCGAATTCGGAATGCTACATTGATCACCGAAGTCAATATAAAATTTAATAATCAGTCAATAAAATTTACAGTAAGACTCAATATAAAACCAAAAATAAACGTACGCATGAACATTTAAAACGGAAACTGTACCACAGTACTATAAAGACCAAATAACAAAATCATAACAGAAATCAAAACTGATAATTTATTTGTTTATGAGACTGTCCTAGACCTTCGCGTGCTGAGTCCATCAATAGAATCCAGAACTATACCTAAAAAGGGAAACGGAAGAGGGGGTGAACTATTCAAGCTCAGTGTGAGATCAAACTAGTTAAACTACAGAGACAAAAAAAGGGAACAAAAAGCAGTTCAGAAATAGGACATACTTACAGAGCTATTCAGAACCAAAGGGTACGTTCGAAATGGACGTATCGGCAGACAGATATTTGTTAAAGCATATTAAAAATTACACTCAGCTACACAAACACATTACTATTCTGCCACTAGTTTTAACTCAATCAGTTAGATACACTCAGTCACAAGTACCACTCAGATAGAGTAGCAACAAATATCAATCAGTCATAGTAACAATCCAGTTAGATAGTCGCAGTCAGAGTCTACAAAATTCACATAGGCACAAGTGCCTCTCAGTCGAACAGTATCACATTCAATCACAATAACAGTAATTCTCAACCATTCACAAGTTCCAATTTAGTTAAACAGATCAATCAGATGCATATAAGTGCAAATGAGTTCTAAAAATACCCACCCATCCAGCCAACACACCTCTCCGTCCCCTATCACTCCTCATAAGAGCTTTGAGCTCGTCCCACCAAACACTCCATACAGGACCTCGCAAAGCCCATCCAACCCTACACTCTGTATGATGTCATCCTGAGTTGCCCGGTAACGATGATCATCAGCATTGTCTATGATCCTTAGGGTATTAGGACTGCCCTCGACCCTATGGGAATTTAGGCTAACAGTATACAGATAAACTACCAGTCACGTAAATTACACAGCAAAGCTAGCATATAGGCTGTACTGTGCAATGCGATGAACTGCGGTATAGACATGCAGTATGAACTACCAAATCAGATAGTGGTACATAGAGTAGCTAACGTACATGTGGTACAGTACAATGTAACACCCCGTACCCGAAACCGTTTCCGGAGTCAGACACGAGGGGTTTGCGGACTTAACTCACTTATTTGCACAGTCCATTTTAAATTTCCAGACGAGCTGGCTAACTGCGTCATTGTCACCTTAAAAATCATATCTTGAGTTCCAAAACTCCAAAACCAGTTCCGTAAATTTTTCCTGAAAATAGACTCATATATCCATCTACAAATTTTTTTCTAGAATTTTTGGTCAATCCAATTAGTACATTTTATTAGTTAAAGTCTCCCCTGTTTCAGGGTTCGACTACACTGACCTTCATGCATTACGACTTGGATATCTCCCTGTACAGGACTTCAATACTGATTCCGTTTGTTTCTATAGAAACTAGACTCAAAAATGAATCTATACATATATGGAATGACTTCTAAATGTCTCTGGTTAATTTATAATGAATTTCAAAAGTCGGAACAGGGAATCCAGAAACCGTTCTGGCCCTATTTCGCGAAAACCTAAATATCTCTTAACATACAACTCATATGATCGTTTCGTTTCTTCCATGTGAAAGTAAATTCATCAAGGTTTGATTAAATAATTTATTCACTATTTAATTCCATTGCTACTATTTTTAGTGATTTTTCAAATCTACATCACTGCTGCTGTTAGCATCTGCCTTTAAGGTAGACTTTACCTATTTCATAGTTTCCATGATTCAACTAGCCCTTTAGCATATATAGCCCAAAATATAATCATGATGAACCATTCTAATGGCTAATCGTTGCCAAACATTTCCATGCCTCTTAATGAACATATACATTCAAGATGATTATAACATTATGCTCAAAATATATATAAGCCATTTTCGCATGGCTATCCAAATATATACAACACCAAAGTACTTGACTAATAACAAAAAAAGGGGTGTCCTATACATGCCATTTCAAAGTTCTACCAAAAGTGTACCAAAAGGAGCTTTGATAGTGTGGGCGACTTCGACTTCAAAAATCCCGAGTCCGATAGCTGAAGAACCAAAATCTATAAAACAGAGATTTACAGAAGCGGAGTAAGCATTTAATGCTTAGTAAGTTTTGAGCCATAAAATTTGACACAACTAAAATGTAGCATTCATATGGCTAAATGGATAATTTGACATGCACAAATTCTCAATATCATACTTACTTCACATTACCAACCCTTATATTCATACACAAAAGATCAACATAGCCAAAGGCCGGTAGCTCATTTATCGATTGAGCGAATACTTATTTGTAAGGGATCAACTAATTCAAAGCACATACGAAACATACCTCATTGCTGGGATTTTACGAGTGTATTAATTGAAACTATTACAGCAAGGTCGCTCATTCCCAAGCCAAGTACCTTCGGGATTTAACCGGATATAGCTACTTGCTCGAATGCCTTCGGGACATAGCCCGGATATAGTAACTCGCACGAATGCCTTCGGGGCTTAGCCCGGATATAGTAACTCGCACGAATGCCTTCGGGACTTAGCCCGGATATAGTAACTCGCACAAATGCCTTCGGGACTTAGCCCGGATATAGTAACTTGCACGAATGCCTTCGGGACTTAGCCCGGATATAGTAACTCGCACGAATGCCTTCAGGACTTAGCCCGGAACTAGTCACTAGCGCGAATGCCTTCGGGACTTAGCCCGGTTATCATCCAAACATTCATGCACAAATCAACAAATCATGACACATTTATATTCCATTTTCATAATCAGAGTTCAAACACAAGTCACGTATTAAGCAATCCAATTTTCGGCTCACTAGCCACATACAAACAGCATGGTTTAGTTTGCTTTATGACACGATCTCTATGCACATACGGCTACCCGTCACACGTATAGACAAATTAACTCAACATAAAATTTAAGTAGAATCATCATATCACCGTATATTTGTTACACTCATACATCATGACTTAATCAAATCGTAAACTAAGTCTCGTTACTCGAAAACTTACCTCGGATGTTGTCGAATGATTTCGATGGCTATTCGACCACTTTTCCTTCCCTTTATTGGATTTAGATCCCCTTTGCTCTTGAGCTTAATTTAAACAAATAAATTCATTTAATTATTTTTCACTTGGGCAATTCCATTCAATACATGTATGTCATATAATTTAAGTACAATGACCTTGCTCAATACTATTTAAACATCATGCATTACCGAATTTCATCAACACCATCTAACTTCATATAGAAACACATATCGTCCTAGGTCGGTACACAAGTCAAATGCATCATTTAAATTGTCAAAGTCTACAATTTAGTCATATTTCTCTATCATAGTTTCTTCACTTAAACCGAATTAGCAAGCCCATATAGTCCTTGGCCGAATGCTATTTAACCCAAGTCATCAATAATTTCATTATTTAACACCTTAGATATCCATAGCTAAATAGGTTATTTGTACATACATATATATACATAAGTGCATAGATACTATGTTACAAACAATTATTTCCTTGCTTAGCAGCCGAACCAATATACACATTACTTCATATCTACCCGTCACGTTTTCTCTACTTAAACCGAATAAACTTGCACATAAGGTCCTTGGCCGAACCTCACTAAAAACAAGTCAACCAAAATCTTAGTATTTATCTTGTGTATAACCTTATTTACCTTCCAAAAATCACAAAAACATCAAACTCTTAATGTTTATGTACAAAGCCGAATCTTAACATGATCCAACCTCCAACTCATTCCTTTCAACAACCAAAACCGAATGCTCAAGCCATCACCAAGATTTCGAAATTTTGCCATGGTTTGTGTAAGAAATTAGCTAATTAACTAGAAACAAGTTTAAAACTTAAGAATTTAACACAACATACTAACCTCCCCTTAAGCTCAAGGTGACCGAAACCTCTCTTCTTCCTCCTTTCAAACCGGCCAAGAAGAACCAAAGGATGAAGCCTTTCCTTTTCTTTTTCTTTTTTTTTCTAGTTTCGGCAAAATGGGGGAACAACCACACACTTTTTTTTTCTTTGTTTTCATCATATTCCCTTTCATTATTTTATTCCCATGCTCCTTATTTTATCATACCTCCCATGAAACACTAACTTAACATGTTTATGACATGCTTTTGCCCATCACACTTGGTCCACCATACTTGCCATGGCCGGCCACTACTAATTAGGGGGGAAATTGACATGCAAGTCCCCCCTTTTTTATTTCATGCACTAATAGATCCTTATGTTTTGACCTATCACATTTCAAAATTTTCTCACATAAGTCCTATTTAATAAAATTCACCTACAATTAAACAAAATTCAAATATGAAATTTTCACACATGCATATATACATATAATAAGCATCAAATATGACAGCTAATTATTTTTATGACTCGGTTTTGTGGCCCTGAAACCACTTCCCGACTAGGGTCACATTAGGGCTGTCACAACTCTCCCCCACTTAAGAAATTTTCGTCCCCGAAAATCTTACCGGTAAATAGGTTTGGGTATCGTTCTTTCATGGCATTCTCGGTTTCCCAAGTAGCTTCTTCGATCCCGTGTTTGAGCCATAACACTTTCACTAACGGAACCCTTTTGTTTCGCAACTCTTTCACTTCTCGAGCTAGGATACGAATCGGTTCTTCTTCATAACTCATATCGGCTTGAATTTCGACCTCGGAGGGGTTTATTACGTGCGTAGGATCGGATCTGTAACGTCGAAGCATCGAAACATGAAAAACATTGTGGATCCTTTCGAGTTCAGGGGGTAAAAGCAAACTATATGCAACTGGGCCAACTCGTTCGGAGATCTCATACGACCCAATGAATCTCGGACTCAATTTGCCCTTACGGCCAAATCTGAGTATCTTTTTCCAAGGTGATACCTTAAGAAACACTTTGTCTCCCACCTGATACTCAATATCTCTTCGTTTTAAATCCGCATACGATTACTGACGATCTGTGGCTGCCTTCAGACTTTCACGGATTACTTTTACTTTCTGTTCAGCATCTCTAATCAAATCAACTCCGAAAATTTTACTTTCACCGAGCTCGGTCCAAAACAATGGTGTACGGCATTTTCGACTATACAAAGCCTCGTAAGGCGCCATCTTAATGCTTGACTGAAAACTATTATTGTAAGCGAACTCAATCAAAGGTAGATACCGTTCCCATGAACCACTGAACTCGAGGATGCAACATCTCAACATATCCTCAAGTATCTGAATTATCCGCTCGGATTTACCATCGGTTTGGGGATGAAAAGCGGTGCTAAAATGCAACTTGGTACCCAAAGCTTCTTGCAATTTCTTCCAAAATCGCGAGGTAAATCTCGGATCTCTATCCGACACGATAGAAATAGGTACCCCGTGTAATCTCACAATCTGAGAAACATACAATTCAGCTAGTTTATCCAATGAAAAATCCGTGCGTACAGGGATAAAGTGAGCCGACTTAGTCAGTCTATCAACAAAGACCCAAATCGCATCTTTCTTACTTGCTGACACTGGCAACCCAGATACAAAATCTATCGTGACTCGATCCCATTTCCATTCAGGTATCATGATCGGCTGAAGTAAACCAGTAGGCACTTGATGTTCCGCCTTCACTTGCTGACATACTAAGCACTTCGAGACAAAATCAGAAATGTCTCGTTTCATACCATGCCACCAAAACTGACGTCTTAGGTCGTTGTACATTTTCGTACTCCCCAGGTGAATTGACATTCGGCTACAATGAGCTTCGTTCAAAATCATCGAAATAAGTTCTAAATTCCTTGGAACACACAAACGACTTCTGAACCTCAAACAATCGTCGTCATCAATTCGAAACTCTGATTCCATGTTCGAAACACATTCAGCCCGTTTTGCAACCAATTCGTCATCGACTTTCTGAGCCTCACGAATTTGATGAATCAATAATGGTTTGGCCTTTAATTCAGCTACTAACATGTTGTCGGGTAGAACAAACAAGTGTACATTCATCGCTCGTAAAGCAAATAGTGATTTCCGGCTTAAGGCGTCCGCAACCACATTAGCCTTTCCCGGGTGATAATCAATGACAAGTTCATAATCTTTCAACAACTCAAGCCAACGTCTTTGTCGCAGATTTAAGTCTCTTTAAGTCATCAAATATTTGAGACTTTTGTGATCCGAAAATACATGGCACTTCTCACCAAATAAGTAATGTCGCCATATTTTCAAGGCGAATACGATGGCAGCTAATTCGAGATCATGGGTCGGATAATTTTTCTCATGTGGCTTTAATTGTCTCGACGCATAGGCCACAACTCGACCTTCTTGCATCAATACGCAACCTAACCCAAGTATGGAGGCGTCACTATAGATGACAAACTCTTTGCCTGATTCGGGCTGCACTAAAATTGGAGCTTCAGTCAAATAAGTTTTCAGTTGATCAAAACTTTTCTGACATTTTTCCGTCCATTCGAACTTAACATCTTTTTGAAGTAGCTTCGTCATGGGTGTGGCTATCATCGAGAAACCTTTTACAAACCGTCGGTACTAACCGGCAAGTCCCAAAAAGCTCCGAACCTCAGTAATATTTCTCGGAGGCTTCCAGTTAAGTATGGCCGAAATCTTGTTCGGGTCAACTCGAATACCCGATGCGGATACCACATGGCCCAAGAAGCTAACCTCTCTTAACCAGAACTCACACTTACTGAACTTAGCATATAACTGCTTATCCCGTAAAATTTGCAACACTAATCCCAGGTGTTCAGCATGATCGGTTTCATTTCTCGAATAGATCAAAATATCATCGATAAACAACTACAAACCGATCCAAATACGGTCTCAAGATCCGATTCATCAAATCCATAAATACCGCAGGGGCATTAGTGAGCCCAAACGGCATCACTAAGAAATCGTAGTGACCGTATCTCGTTCTGAAAGCAGTTTTGGGTATATCCGAATCTCGAATTCGCAACTGGTAATAACCCGATCTCAAATCTATCTTTGAAAACACTGAGGCTCCCTTTAGTTGATCAAACAAATCATCAATACGCGGTAACGGATATTTATTCTTTATTGTCACTTTCTTCAGCTGACGATAGTCGATGCACAACCTCATGGTTCTGTCCTTCTTTTTCACAAACAATACTGGTGCACCCCAAGGTGAGAAACTTGGTCGAGCGAAACCCCTATCCATCAACTCTTGCAACTGAGCTTTCAACTCTTTTAACTCGGTTGGTGCCATACGATACGGAGCTATCGAAATCGGCGTAGTCCCAGGTACAAGCTCAATACCAAACTCTACCTCCCGAACAGGTGGTAAACCTGGTAATTCTTCAGGAAAAACATCCGGGTACTCACAAACCACTGGCACAGATTCGGGCTTCTTTTCTAACTCTTTGTCATCAAGTACATACGCAAGGTATGCTTCACACCCCTTTCTTACATATTTCTGAGCCAACATCGACGATATTACAGCTGGCAACCTATTCAAGTCAGCAGATTCGACTCGGATTATCTCGTTATTTACACACCTCAAATCGATGGTTTTTCTTTTGCAATTTACAATTGCATCATGTACGGTCAACCAATCCATACCGAGGATAACATCAAATTCGTCAAACGGTAAAAGCATCAAATCAGAACAGGAACCTCGGATTACTAGGGGACATTTCTTGCACACTTTATCGACAAGCACGTAACGACCCAAAGGATTTGACACCCGAATTACAAACTCAGTAGACTCAACAGGTAGAGTCTTACTGGATGCTAAGGTTTCACATATATAAGAATGAGTAGAACCAGGGTCAATCAAAGCAATCACATTAGTATCAAAGAGAGTAAAAGTACCGGTAATAACATCTGGCGAGAAAGCATCCTCGCGTGCGCGTATAGCGTAAGCTCTAGCAGGAGCACGAGCCTCGGATCTGGTTGTAGCATCTCTAGATCCTCTCTGACCGCCACTAGCATTGCCCGTATTCCTAGATGGTCTACCCCGGGCAGTAGTAGCACCAGGTTTCCCACTCTGATTTACGTTCTGTTCAGACAATCTCGGGCAATCTTTGATAAAGTGGTCGGCTGACCCGCACTTGTAACAGGAGCGATCATGGAATCTACAGCTCCCCGAGTGCCATTTACCGCAATACCGACACTCTGTTCTGTCTCGACGATCATTTCCAACACTAGCGACCGAAGTGACTCGTGCACTCACAGGGGGTCGATCACGGTCTCGTCTAGAAAAACCCAATGTGTCTCTAGATTGGCCCAAATCATCTCTAAATTTCTTCGATGACTGTTGAAAGGGCCTCCCCGAAGACCTCTTACGAAACTCCTTTGCTCCCATATCAGCTTTTCTTTTCTCCATACTGAGCTCCTCGGCTTTGCAAGCTCGCTCGACAAGTACCACAAATTCTCGGATTTCCAATATGCCAACATACAGCTTTATATCATCATTCAATCCATCCTCGAAACATTTACACATTACGGCTTCTGAGGAAATGCATCCTCGTGCGTACCGGCTAAGCCTTACAAACTTTCGTTCATAGTCAGTAACCGACATGGAACCTTGTTTAAGTTCAAGAAATTCCTTCCGTTTTTGATCCATAAATCTCTGACTGATATACTTTTTCCGAAACTCGATTTGGAAAAACTCCCAAGTTACTCGCTCTCTAGGCACAACAGAAGTCAACGTATTCCACCAATAGTAGGCAGAATCACGTAGCAAGGAGATAGTACACTTTAGGCACTCATCGGGTGTGCAAGATAGCTCATCGAGTACCCGAATAGTGTTGTCCAACCAAAATTCATCTTGCTCGGCATCATCACTATCCGTAGCCTTAAATTCAGTAGCCCCGTGTTTTCGAATTCTGTCAACTGGGGGCTTATTTGACCTTATTTGGTCAGTTACCGGAGGTATGGTAGGTGCGGGGGTGGTATTTTTCGGGAATGGAGGTTGTGGAACAGCCGTATTAGTTCGAATGTATTGGTTGAACCAATCATTCATCACGCTATAGAAAGCTTGTCTAGCTTCATCATTCGGATTACTAGCAATAGGTTGAGAGTCCGCCGGAGCTGTCCCTTGTGCGGGAGCAGGCGCTACACTCTCAAGATCATCAGCTACCGCTCGGTCGGGATCGGGATCCATTACTATAATAAACACATTTTCAATTGTCAGAAATCACCACACTATCAAATAATCACATAATGGCATGTATAGCTAGACCCAAACGTATTACGGTAGTCCTAGAATCGACTAAACCGTAGCTCTGATACCAATAAAATTGTAACACCCCGTACCCGAGACCGTTGCTGAAGTCAGACACGAGGGGTTTGCGGACTTAACTCACTTATTTGCACAGTCCATTTTAAATTTCCAGACGAGCTGGCTAACTGCGTCACTGTCACCTTAAAAATCATATCTTCAGTTCCAAAACTCGAAAACCAGTTCCGTAAATTTTTCCTGAAACTAGACTCATGTATCCATCTAAAAATATTTTTCTAGAATTTTTGGTTGAGCCAATTAGTACAGTTTATTAGTTAAAGTCTCCCCTGTTTCAGGGTTCGACTACACTGACCTTCATGCATTACGACTTGGATATCTCCCTGTACAGGGCTTCAATACTGATTCCGTTTGTTTCTATAGAAACTAGACTCAAAAATGAATCTATAAATATATGGAATGACTTCTAAATGTCTCTGGTTAATTTATAATGAATTTCCAAAGTCGGAATAGGGAATCCAGAAACCGTTCTGGCCCTATTTCGCGAAAACCTAAATATCTCTTAACATACAACTCATATGATCGTTTCGTTTCTTCCATGTGAAAGTAGATTCATCAATGTTTGATTAAATAATTTATTCACTATTTAATTCCATTGCTACTATTTTTAGTGATTTTTCAAATCTACATCACTGCTGCTGTCAGCATCTGCCTTTAAGGTAGACTTTACCTATTTCATAGTTTCCATGATTCAACTAGCCCTTTAGCATATATAGCCCAAAATATAATCATAATGAACCATTCTAATGGCTAATCGTTGCCAAACATTTCCATGCCTCTTAATGAACATATACATTCAAGATGATTATAACATTATGCTCAAAATATATATAAGCCATTTTCGCATGGCTATCCAAATATATACAACACCAAAGTACTTGACTAATAACAAAAAAAAGGGGTGTCCTATACATGCCATTTCAAAGTTCTACCAAAAGTGTACCAAAAGGAGCTTTGATAGTGTGGGCGACTTCGACTTCAAAAATCCCGAGTCCGATAGCTGAAGAACCAAAATCTATAAAACAGAGATTTACAGAAGCGGAGTAAGCATTTAATGCTTAGTAAGTTTTGAGCCATAAAATTTGACACAACTAAAATGTAGCATTCATATGGCTAAATGGATAATTTGACATGCACAAATTCTCAATATCATACTTACTTCACATTACCAACCCTTATATTCATACACAAAAGATCAACATAGCCAAAGGCCAGTAGCTCATTTATCGATTGAGCGAATACTTATTTGTAAGGGATCAACTAATTCAAAGCACATACGAAACATACCTCATCGCTGAGATTTTACGAGTGCATTAATTGAAACTATTACAGCAAGGTCGCTCATTCCCAAGCCAAGTACCTTCGGGATTTAACTAGATATAGCTACTTGCTCGAATGCCTTCGGGACATAGCCCGGATATAGTAACTCGCACGAATGCCTTCGGGGCTTAGCCCGGATATAGTAACTCGCACGAATGCCTTCGGGACTTAGCCCGGATATAGTAACTCGCACAAATGCCTTCGGGACTTAGCCCGGATATAGTAACTTGCACGAATGCCTTCGGGACTTAGCCCGAATATAGTAACTCGCACGAATGCCTTCAGGACTTAGCCCGGAACTAGTCACTAGCGAGAATGCCTTCGGGACTTAGCCCGGTTATCATCCAAACATTCATGCACATATCAACAAATCATGACACATTTATATTCCATTTTCATAATCAGAGTTCAAACACAAGTCACGTATTAAGCAATCCAATTTTCGGCTCACTAGCCACATACAAACAGCATGGTTTAGTTTGCTTTATGACACGATCTCTATGCACATACGGCTACTCGTCACACGTATAGACAAATTAACTCAACATAAAATTTAAGTAGAATCATCATATCACCGTATATTTGTTACGCTCATACATCATGACTTAATCAAATCATAAACTAAGTCTCGTTACTCGAAAACTTACCTCGGATGTTGTCGAACGATTTCGATGGCTATTCGACCACTTTTTCCTTCCCTTTATTGGATTTAGATCCCCTTTGCTCTTGAGCTTAATTTAAACAAACAAATTCATTTAATTATTTTTCACTTGGGCAATTCCATTCAATACATGTATGTCATACAATTTAAGTACAATAACCTTGCTCAATACTATTTAAACATCATGCATTACCGAATTTCATCAACACCATCTAACTTCATATAGAGACACATATCGTCCTAGGTCGGTACACAAGTCAAATGCATCATTTAAATTGTCAAAGTCCACAATTTAGTCATATTTCTCTATCATAGTTTCTTCACTTAAACCGAATTAGCAAGCCCATATAGTCCTTGGCCGAATGCTATTTAACCCAAGTCATCAAGAATTTCATTATTTAACACCTTAGATATCCATAGCTAAATGGGTTATTTGTACATACATATATATACATAAGTGCATAGATACTATGTTACTAACAAGTATTTCCTTGCTTAGCAGCCGAACCAATATACACATTACTTCATATCTACCCGTCACGTTTTCTCTACTTAAACCGAATAAACTTGCACATAAGGTCCTTAGCCGAACCTCACTAAAAACAAGTCAACCAAAATCTTAGTATTTATCTTGTGTATAACCTTATTTACCTTCCAAAAATCACAAAAACATCAAACTCTTAATGTTTATGTACAAGGCCGAATCTTAACATGATCCAACCTCCAACTCATTCCTTTCAACAACCAAAACCGAATGCTCAAGCCATCACCGAGATTTCGAAATTTTGCTATGGTTTGTGTAAGAAATTAGCTAATTAACTAGAAACAAGTTTAAAACTTAAGAATTTAACACAACATACTAACCTCCCCTTAAGCTCAAGGTGACCGAAACCTCTCTTCTTCCTCCTTTCAAACCGGCCAAGAAGAACCAAAGGATGAAGCCTTTCCTTTTCTTTTTTTTTTCTAGTTTCGGCAAAATGGGGGAACAACCACACACTTTTTTTTTCTTTTGTTTTCATCATATTCCCTTTCATTATTTTATTCCCATGCTCCTTATTTTATCATACCTCCCATGAAACACTAACTTAACATGTTTATGACATGTTTTTGCCCATCACACTTGGTCCACCATACTTGTCATGGCCGGCCACTACTAATTAGGGGGGAAATTTGACATGCAAGTCCCCCTCTTTTTATTTCATGCACTAATAGATCCTTATGTTTTGACCTATCACATTTCAAAATTTTCTCACATAAGTCCTATTTACTAAAATTCACCTACAATTAAACAAAATTCAAATATGAAATTTCACACATGCATATATACATATAATAAGCATCAAATATGACAGCTAATTATTTTTATGACTCGGTTTTGTGGCCCAAAACCACTTCCCGACTAGGGTCACATTAGGGCTGTCACAGTACATTGCGGTAATCTGCTATATCGATAGATTGCAGTAAACTGCCAGTTCAGTCAATGGTACGTAGCACAGCTAACGTACATGTGGCACAATACAATGCGGTAATCCACTATACAGATATGATATCATCCCAGGTTGCCCGACAATGATGACCATCCACATTGTCGACAACCCTCAGGGTATTGGGACCGCCTATGACCCTCTAGGTATTAAGGGCTCACAACTAGCAGATCAGCTGCCAGTTCAGTCAATCTCAATCTCCCTTCTCTTCAAAATCCTACCCAAAATAGTTTATGCATATGTATGTATGTATGCAGTCAAATATACACAATCAGAATACCAGTCTCAGGTATTTTGTCAGAAGCAGACATTCACATCCAATCAATCAATTACAGAATCATGCATATGCACACTCATAACTCGAATTTAGTATCAAGCTTATTGCACAACCAATCACAAATAACACACACATCAGGCCCGAATCAGAGTCATAGTTACCCTCAGTAAAGCACAATCGAGGGTTGGAACACACAAAGTTGCGATTACACTTAAATTTGGCGAAATAGGGCCACACGCGCATGTACTCCGATCGTGTGGAGCAATTCAGGCCGTGTTGGGGTCCAAACCCCTGTGTGACGGGTAGCACACGGCCGTGTGACAGAGGCACACGCCCGTGACAATTAGGGACACGGCCGTGTGAATAGGCCATGTAACTCACTATCCAAAATCACTAAAATAAGGTGTAGGGAAGACACGACCCTGTGAGGGTCCTACACGCCCGTGTGCCTACCAGACACGGTCGTGTGTTCCGAAACACACGCCCGTGAGGGATCTTTAAATCCCCAAATCAGCCACACGGCCGTGTGGCCAAGCCATGTGACTTCAAATCTCATATCCCTAATTCCCAAACTCACACACCCATGTGCCTAAGGGACACGACTGTGTGAATTCCGACAAAACTTCCAAATCGGTCACACGGCCAAGTGGCCAGGCCTTGTGGCACCTAATTTAACCCAGAAACCCTAATTCGCAAATCCACACGACCGTGTGCCTCAGCACACGCCTGTGTGGTCGTCGGGGAGGTCACGAAACCACCCCCAAAATAGCCTGAAACCACCGTCTAAGCCACCGAAATCATCCCTAATCTTTGCCCTATCAAAAATATATCACAAAGTGGCGGTCTCTCCTCACTTCTAATTTCTAGAACCCAAAATATTCGGGTTAACACATAAACAAAATATGTCGAAACAGAAATTTTGTAAAAATGATAATGAAAGGGCAAGGTTTCTAATCTCACACTTCCCACTACACATCCACTACTCGGCATTTTAGTTCAGTTCAAACTCCTACACGGCACCAATAGAAAAAATAACTCCCTTACACATACAGGGATTCGAACTCAAGACCACCAGCATATTAACACTCCACTTAACCACCAGACCAGCAGGCCTATTCTTGTCGCTAAAATGCACAGCCATACACAAATGTGCAACCTCCTCCCTGTCCCTATAATCAAAACCCAAAACTTCTAGGCCCAAAATTCAGGGCGTTACAGTTTTCGACACGACTGAAAAACGGGATGTTACATATCATAAACATTATAAGTAAGCACATTTAAAACTCAATTCAACCATCACCTATTCATTTAACAACTCACATTTTATTTCAAATATCTATATCCAATGTTCCATTTCATCTATCTATTTTCATATAATCAATTCATATAATTATTTCATGACATGAATCATACACAAGTAATCACATCAAAAAACTCAATTCAACCATCTCATTTTCACTTAACGTTTCACATTTTAATTAAAGCATCCATATCCATAGTCTTTACTCACATATTTATTTTCCATGTAACCATTTCATATAACCCTTTTCCATTATTACATTTATCACCCTATGAACCAAATGAAACTACGTCGAATACACGGGAAGATACTCACACAAGTTGTAACTATAACTATAACTGTATATGCTCACACGAGCTATGAAATGGGCCTACTCACACGGGATGTGGTTCAGGATGTTAAACTACACAGTGCTACTCACACGAGTTGTGGAGAATCCGCAACAAATGCAAGACCTCAGCCATCGGTAGAACATCCAATACCAACACCCGAAACGATAAAAAACTCTAATGACATGTCATTTGTATCCTAAGCATTCATGAGGCTCATACAGGTCATGTTTCATATCTATATCATTTAGTCATACACACATTATTTTATCACAAGAGTCCATCCATGTAGTTTCCTATTTTCAAACATAACCACGAATTTAATTAAAGTTATAATTTAGTCTATTTCATCTCTTACCATTTAACAAGTAAATGAACTCAATCAGAACATATATTGATAGATATTATATCACAAAAATAACAACTAATTAGTTTAACCAATTTACGAAGCTACCTAATCTCAATAGCTACGAACACTTCAACAACGATTACACAACGACTTTTCCTATCCCGCGATTATCAACCAATTGATCTATTTCTTAATCTAAATATAATATTTTCATTCAATTAACCAATTAAAATAATTTAAAACACTTAAATTCACATATATATAACCCTTTATCAACATTTTACACTTTGACCCTACACTTTTACGTTTTATTCAATTTAGTCCATAAACTCAAAACTTTCAAATCTATCACAATTTAACCAAATCAATACTAGCCAAATTTTATAAAGTCCCTATACAGCCCATAGTTATCATTTTCACAAGAATTTTCTTATAATTTACTATTTTTATCAATTTAGTCCTGAAAATTAAAACTAACCAAAAATCACTTTACAAAATAGTCATATTTTACTATCAAGCTTAATAATCTATCATTAAACTTCAAAAACATCACAAATTCATCAATGACATAAATCAAAACATTTAATAGTTTTACGAATTAGTCCCTGGGTTAGCTAGATTAAGCTACAACGATCTCAAAAATATAAAAATTACTAAAAACGGGCTTGAATTTCATACCATGCAAGGAGATTAAAGCTTGGTCAATACTTTGGTTTCTCAAGCTATGGAGGAATCGGTTTTAGGAAGAAAATTGATGAAGATGACCATGTTTTCTTTTGTTTATTATTTAACATTTAATTATTATAAAATAAACATATTTCCATCCACTAATCGGCCATTAGTAACAATTAAGCTCAAATTGCATTATAAAACCTTCATTTCATGCTTTTATAACATTTAATACAAATAAACCTATAGTGATTATTTTTTTGCAGTTTGTACGATTTAGTCCATTTTCCTTAATTAACTATCCAAACATCAAAATTTCTAGACCAAATTTCAATATACCTATATAATCGCTCCGTAAATATTTAAGAAAAATATTTACAAGCTCAGTTTATAGACACGAGGTCCCGATTCCTCGTTTTCCAAAATCACTTGACTTTAGGGGCAAACCACTTAAACTTAACTATTCATTTAAATAAAAAATTATCAAATCAAAATTTAATATAATACTATATTTGACTCGTAAATATTAAAAAATAATATTTACGGACTCACTCGTCATATTTGTGGTCCTGAAACTATTATTTTCGACACCACTAAAAATAGGTTGTTACATGAATGTCGAAAAACATCAAGGATCCACTTATCAGAAAATAAAAATGCATATTCAATACAGGTTTATTGCTATAAATATCACAAACCGGGTCCATTTTTAAAATTTTAATTTTTCAAGTGCAAGAAAACTATTTTCAAACTGGATTTTTTCTAACAGAATCTTGCTTAGAAGGTAAAATAACTACGCGATCTTTTAATGCAAAACGAACAAGGGCCTTGAAACCTTTAGAACTTGTGCACACTGATGTATGTCGCCCTATGAATGTCAGTGTAAGAGGTGGTTACAAGTATTATGTAACATTTATTGATGATTATTCCAGATATGGGTATGTGTACCTAATGCATTGCAAGAGTGAAGCATTTGATAAATTCAAAGGTTTTAGTGCGAATGTAAAGAAACAAATAGGTTTACCCATAAAGGCACTTCAGTCTGATCGAGGTGGGGAATAATTATCAGATGAGTTCTTAGGGTATCTCATAGATAATATGATTCTCTATCCCAATTAACCACACCAAACACTCCACAACAGAATGACATGGTAGAGAGAAGAAATCAAACTTTGTTAGACATGGTTTGTTTGATGTTAAGTTATTCAAAGTTGTCAATCTTCTTTTGGGGATATGCGTTACAAACGACTTTCTATATTCTAAATGATGTACCAACTAAGGCAACAATTAAAACTCTATACAAATTGTGACAAAGCAAGAAGCCAAATCTAAACCATTTAAGGATTTAGGGATGTTTGACCTACGTATTGGATAAAGATGTGAGGAAGTTAGATTCACTGACAGAATTGTGCATGTTTGTGGGATATCTAAAAAGAACAAAGGATGGTTTGTTTTATAACCCAAAAGAGCAAGCAATGATAGTTTCAACTTATTCTTCTTTCCCTGAGGAATGTTACATGAATGACTTCAAACCTTGAAGAAAAGAATGACTCAAGGAACTTTTCAGAAATACACAAAGCCCTATAGAAATTGTTCTCAAACTAACTCCTAATAGTAGACCTATAAACGGTCACCAACATATAGTGCTTCATCACAATGAGAAAGTTTCTCGCATGCCTAAGTTCTTCCAATCTAGTAAAAGTTTTTGAAACATTGAGACTGCCAAATAAGAAGATGATGACCCACTCACATATGATGAAGTGATGCATAATGCTAATTCCAAGCTTTGGGAAATAGGTATGAAAACTGAAATGAATTTTGTGGATTCAAACTCGGTGTGGGAACTTGTAGACTTACTAGAAGGGCTAAAACCCATAGCGTATAAGTGGATCTAAAAGAATAGTAGAAATGAGGATGAAAAAGTGGAAACTTATAAGGCTAGACTTGTAGCAAAAGTTTATACTCAGAATGAAGGTATCGATTATGAAAAACCTTCTCCCCGATTTTCATGCTCAATTCAGTCCACATATTGTTATCCATTGTGGCTACTCTTGATTACGAGATCTAGCAAATGGATGTCAAGACAGTGTTCTTGAACGGCTATCTTGAACAGAGCATCCATATGATATAAGGAAATAAGCATAAAGTTTGCAAGCTGCTTAGATCCATATATAAACTTAAGCAAACATCCCATTCATAGAATTAAAGATTTGATCAAACGATTAAAAATTTTGGATTTGAGCAAAACATAGATGAACCTTTGTTTATAAATGTATTGGGGATGGGGGTGGTCTTTCTCATTCTATATGTCGATGACATTCTACTCATTGGAAATGATATAGGGACATTGTCATCGATTAAACTGTGGTTAACCCAACAGTTTAGCATGAATGACTTGGGAGAAGCTAATTTTTTTCTAGGAATTTCAATCATAAAGGATCACAAGAATAAAGTGATAGAATTATCACAAGATTCATACATGAAAAGATATTGGAACGTTATGTAATGACTAATTCTAAGAAGGGAACTCAAACCTCTGTATCGGGATTTCATCTTTCTTTAGAGGATTGTCCTAAGATAATAAAAGAAAGAAAAATATGAGAAAGTTTTATTATGCTTCTACGATAAAAAGTCTCATGTATGTTATGTAGTGCATATGTCCAAATATTTTTTTTTTGCAGTGGGTTTGGTGAGTCGATATCAGGTGAATCCAGGTCCAAGACACTGGCAAGCAATTAAGCATATACTTAAGTATTTATGAATGACCTCCAACAAATGTGGAAACGTTCGATTGAAAAATACTACACCATATATATGAAATTACAGCAGCGCTGTCCACAAGTATACAAGTCAAATTATAATATAGTATTGTGTTACAACGAAACACAAAAAAAGTATTTCGAGGATCGTACCCAATGGAGGATGAATTATATCTATTGAAAATCTCTTTACAATAATAAGTCTAAATAGTAATAATTAAATTATATATTACGATTAATCATAAAAGGGATAATATCATAATCTAAATAACTAAAATACATAAATAATTAAATAAACAAATAACTAAACCAGTTAAACCAATTAGGAATATTAACTCGTTTTAGTGGTTGTAATTAACTTCGTATTCGAATTTTAGGGTGAATTAGTTATTAACTAACTAATTATTACCTCCCAGCCTCTAATTGATTAATTAATCAGTCAATACATGCTTATCTCCCAACCTCACTTTCTTGACCAAGATAAATCACGATTTACTCGGCAAGCTTATCTCCCAACCTTGTTTAACCTTTGATTACTTCATAGGGTTGTCAAGCTTAGGGCTTAAGAACACGTAATTTATACCAACTAATTCTATAGGAAACCCTTATTCCTCTGTTAATCACTCCCACATCCACTCATTAATTTCCCCTAAGGGAATTAGCTACTTATGATATTCATAATCTCAATCTCAATTGAAATAAACATGTAAATAAACACAATTAAATCGAAAAAGAAAAGAGATAAAGAAATAATCATGTCGATGTAGATTGAGTGCAGAGTAGTAAATCTCTTGATTGGGAAAAGGATATTGTCGCTTGGAAAGGAAAATAAATTGAAATACTTAGATATTATAAAAGAGATCTCGGATCAAAACTGATTCTAAGATAAAAGAACAAAAGAGTTTAGAAAATCAAAGAAAAAAATAAACTAAAAAAAATTCTAAACTATTAGGGTTTTTAGATACGTCCAAGAAGACTTGGATACAATGAACCCTTAGCATCATATTTATAGAGGTGTTAGCAGCCCTAACTACGTCCCCAGCATGTCCTAGGTCTTTGTATAAGTTTGATTGTGGACACAAAAATAGCCTTGAAGGGCCTAGGCTCACGTTAGGTCCTATGTCATGCCATAGACATTGCATTGTGGCGCCCCAAACCTGACTGGGACGGTCTAATCCGAATTTCAAATGTCACATTAGGCATTGAAGTGACTCTCCATCAAAACACCAAAGAACACCCCATTCAACCAATCACACCTCACATAGTTATTCATTTAAATATGTAAAGTCCTAAAGTCATGCTTTTGCTGTAACAACCCATTTTCAGTGAGGTCGTAACAGTGGTTTCGGGACCACAAATCCAAGCCAAAAATAAAAAATTATTTTATTTTTATTTTATGGTTGGCATCATGATAGGAAGGTCACATAAAAATTTTGATACGAAAATTTTGCCGATTGTGTGTTTAATTAGGAAAAGGACTAAATTGCATAAAATGCAAAGGTTGGGTTCTAGTAGCTGTAGGTATCAAATAGCTATGGTAACTAGACCATTGAAGAGTAGTTAGTAGATATTTTAATGACTTATCCATGGAAAAATTAGAAAAGGGTAGGGACTAAATTAGAAATCAATAAAATTAATAGATGATAATTAATTAAAAAGAAAAAATCATCTATTTTCATATCATCTTCCCCAATTTTTCTATCAAAGCCTTAGGAGAGAGGAAGAAAACTTTTCAAGCTTAAAAAGGTATGAAATCAAGTCTCGTTTTTAGTAATTTCTATATTTTTGGAATTGGGATAATCTAATCTTTCTATTTAGGGGATTTATTTGAAAAGTTATAAAGGTATGAAATTTGGGTCATGGATGAATATGCTGAAAATTAGAAATTTATGGTATAAAAAAGTTATTCATAGATAAACAACTTTTACAAAGAAATTTTTGATGAAAATTTGATTTAATGACTAAAATGAAAAAGTGGTAAAACCCATGGAAAATTTTAAAATTTTTGAAATTTATGTGCTATAAATGTAGTATATAAATTTTAGCTAGGCTTGGAAAGAGGGTTAAATTTCATGAATTTTATTTTCCGAGCCTAGAGACGAAATTAGAATTTTTGAAAAAATAGGGGCAAAATGATAATTTTTCCTAGGATGTAATAGGATGGAAATGTATATGAAATGTGATAGATTAATAGTTAAATTTACCCATATAGATCCGAAAAGACCAACTACGGAACTAGATCGAGGAAAGCAAAATGTTTCAGATTAGTTGAAATTCAAATACGAACCATTATCAAGGTAAGTTCATGTAACTTAAATATGTATGTTAATATGCCTGAATTGAATTGTATGATTGTTTTGATATGTATGAGATGATATACATAATGAAATAGTCATAAGTTGTGAAATATGGACAAACTGTCATGTTCCAGTTAAATATTGAATTTCAATAGATTAAGGTGATTTCTTGAATAAGAATAATACTGCATATGTTGTAGATAGAATTTAGCCCGGACGGGTAATTCTAATGTAAGGCCTATTGAGCTTAGGTTATAAATTGGATTTAGCCAGAACGGGTAATCCAAATTAAGCTCTCTAGAGCATATACCACAGATAGGATATAGCCTGGACTGGTAATCCTGATGTAAAATGTGCGACTCAAGAGTGTATCTTTTTATTATGTACCCTAATGGGTACTTTTACACATTAGTATATTACCGAACATCCATCGAACTTTCAATAGTTTGACAGAAAAGACTCTTGAAGTGTAGAAAGGTGAAATTAATGGATGCTGATAAGGTGATGAGCTCATCTATGTTTACTTGATTCTTATATGAGGTTATGTGATTAACTTGTTTGACTAAGTGTTTGTGTTTAAGTAAACTCACCCAAAATTTATAGGAAGTATGACTATGTATGCTTGTATTGATAAATATGATTGGTAAGTTTATTTTCTATTATACAGACTTACTAAGCATAAAATGCTTACTCTATTTAATTTTCCCTATTTTATAGTACTCAAAAGCTCGCGAAGTTGGAAATTGGTCGGAGCAATCATCACACTATCCACTATCGCATTTTGGTATAAATGGAAATCTCATTTTGGTATAATGGAATGTATAAGCTTTTTTGGCCAATGATGGCTTATAATTGTTGATTTGTAATCTAGCCATTGGAATGGCTAGTGATGGTCTAAGTTTGGCTATTTTTGAAGTGATATTTTGGTAATCACATAAGTGTTTATCATGTGTTAGTTTTTGGACTTATGTTAGCAGATAAGTTCATGATAAGAGTAAGTTATTACCCATTGATGCATAAGTTAATACCACATGATTGATGGCAAATTTTATGTGAATATGATGTTGGATTGGTGGATATGTGCTTGTGACTTTTGGTGCAGGAAAATGATGAATTATGGGTGACAAATGAGGCTAGGAAATGGTTTATTTTGTCCACATGGGTAGACACACGGGCGTATGTCTTGGCCGTGTGTGACACACGGCTTGTCCCATGGGCATGTGGTTCGGTCGTGTGTCCCCTACATCTTAAAAATGAGAAACAGAATGCTCAGAATTGGGCACACCGGCAGAGACACGAGTGTGTGTCTCAGCCATGTGGTTGGCACGACCTTGGACACAGACGTGTTACACAGCCGTGTGAAAACTGCACCTAAATTTCAAAAATAAAATTCGTCACACAGCCTAACACACGGCGTGTGACTTGGCCGTGTGACTTTAATTTCTTCATGCCTTATAAGTCAGAGAGTTACACGGGTTTGGGACACAGGTATGTGTAGTCACACAACCTAACCACACGAGCGTGTCCCTAGACCACACAGGCGTGTGGGTACTGTTCATAAGAAAAATTTTGAAAATTTATGAAAAATTTTATGAGATCCCGATTGAGTCTCAATTTATTTCTACTGTTCATTTGGGGCCTCGAATGTCTATTTAAGGGACGTTATCATTGATATCGAAAAATGTTTAGTAACTAGTATAAATTATATGTAAATGTTTCGTAAACTCTGGTAATACTCCATAACCCTGTTCCGAAAATGGATACAAGTTAAGGGTGTTACCTTTGGTTCACTACTCTGATCATCAGGTCATCAGCATAATTCATAAATTAAAGTATTAATAAGAAAATATTCTAAAAAGGTTCAATTGAACATTCATGTAGGTAATAACGTATTTAAAAAGTTATATTTGAAAAGATTTTAGAAGTTGTTTTATTTAAAAACAAATGATTAGATTTAAATTGTAATGTAGTAAAATGTTGGAAAACACCATTTCACAAGGTTGAAAATAGTATTATAGAGTAATACGTATAAATATTGTTTAGAAAGATTCACTAAAACATCATGCGTCTCTTTATAAAATCATCATCATTTAATTAGTTCACAGGCCAACTACTATTTACGTAATTTGTCTAATTTTACATTCCATGCAAACTAAGCTCATGAATAATTTCCAAATCACACATAAAACATATAAGACTTACATCGATAACTAATGGCTCTTCAACTTGCACTTTTAAATTAGTCGAACAATTACTCATACCATTTATCAAGCATTCATAATCTACCATTCAATTATCTATCTGAAGCACTAATAAAAGTTCCAAATCAAATCAATTAAAGAGTCCATAATGTCCAATTACAACCCAACAACTATAACTAGTTCTATTTCTAAATCCCATATTTTGGTCCCATATTGCCTTCCTCAGTTTGATTTGGAAGCACATCAACATACCAAGGTATAGCCTCATTATGGATCACTTGGATGGCTCACTTCCCCACCTCTCCACAAGCTAAATCACTACAATGATATAAAAGAGTAGGTGAGCTTTTGAAAGCTCAGTGAGTGCTCAAACATATTACAACTAAACACATCAGTCAGATTAGGTGAAATAGGCATACTTAAACGATTCACTTTTTATCAAAGCTCACATAAGATAACAGTTCACACAGTTCATGTATAATAACATTTCATTCAATATAATAATTCATTCATACCACATCGTAACTCAATATCTCAAATAATGATAAATTGACATTTTTGAGATTATGAAACATATAGGGGACTTTATCACCACCTATAAGTGGACTCTATCACTATACATTAGATAAACGGATCTCCTCATAATGCCTCACTTTTGGACACAAAGTTCTTTACGTTGTCTCCGATTAAGTGTAGCACGAATGCTCACACTCTCCAACACTCTCAACTCATAAAGCCCTACGCTGTCTCCAAAATTCTTATTTTAGTTTCTGTTAAATTATGACATAAATGTGTATTTGCTTTAGTGGTTAAATGTTCTGGGAGTGTCTGAGAGGTCTTAAGTTCAAGCCTTAGCTTTGGCAAAATTTGGAATTTTTCTAATTTAAGCCTTACCCTTGCTCAGTAGGTTTAAGGTTAATTGTCGGTGAAATCACAACAGAATGGGCCTGTTGGTCTGGTGGTTAAGAGGAGTGTAAGGTTTGCTGCATGTCCTATGTTTGAGTCCTTGCATAAGCTTAGATGTTTATATTTTTACTTAGGTGGTTGAGGAGGTGTTTGAGTTGGACTAAAAGTCTGAGTTGTGGGAGTAGTGGAGAGATTTGAGGGATATGAGGAGTTAAGAGTTATCCTCATTTTGTTTCTTTTTGGTTCTTTTTGAAAAAAATCTCTCACCTTCTTATGTTCTGCTCTCCATCTTTCTACCGTTTTTTCCTTTAGAATCTTCCCTTCTTTCTTTGCTTTTTGTTTCCCTAAATTTATCTTTTCACTTAGTAAAGTGGTTTGCACTGGTACGGGATTGGTAAGTCTTCTATTTATGTCGTTGCAGTGGTTGCATTATAATTGATTAAGAATCTAACTTCTATTACAATTGATGGTGTAAACGAAGGTCGTGAACAGTGAGACTTGCTATTTCAGTTTAGTAAGGGTTAACGAAGGTTCTTCGTCGGTGGTAAGTTGGGTTTCTGTTAGTTCACTTTTTTCGTAATCCGTTAATCAATTGCTAAATCGATGTTGGTTAATCTGGTTTTTAGGTTTTAAGAGGCTTAGGAGTTGTTTCACATTGAACCAATACCAGGTGTATACCCCAAAATGCAAAAAAATAGGGTTTCGATGAAAACTAAAAACCCCACTGTCGACGCCACACGGGCGTGTGGTTGCCCGTGTGGTAGGCTGTGTGCCATAACACGGGCGTGTGATTGACGAGGCTAGGTCGTGCACGCGGGACACGACCGTGTAACGGCCAGGTAGGCCGTGTGCGACACACGGGCTAGACTGATTTGGGCTATGTGGGCCCACATAGGTAGTCTACACGAGCATATGGAATTTTGGGCCAGGCCGTGTGATCCATATGGCCAAGACCAAATTGGGTCACGTGGGCCCACACGGGCAAGCCA
This sequence comes from Gossypium hirsutum, assembly GCF_007990345.1. Lineage (NCBI taxonomy): Eukaryota > Viridiplantae > Streptophyta > Magnoliopsida > Malvales > Malvaceae > Gossypium > Gossypium hirsutum. Next base: position 44,204,418 of record NC_053424.1, read on the forward strand.
CATGGGCATGTGAGCCCATTTAACTGAAATGTGTTCTAAGGTTGCACGGGTCGCCCAAGTCAACTGTGAACCTACTATAGGGTCGGTAAGTACTACTTAGACCCTAAATGCGTGAATTGTATGTATGATGATTATATGCATGAATACTAAACTGTATGTATAACTGGAATTCGTGTATTCGCATGTCATACATTCTATGTTGCATTGCATTGGGTTGGGATGTTGATATTTGGAGGAAGTGCACTGAAAGGCTCTTAAGCCTATTATCTGGCAGCTCAGCTACAAATTACTGATTATGTGTCGCATTCGGTACTACTTGGAGTGTAAGGATGGGTGGGTGTTTTAAACCCCACATGGAGTGTAGGGATGGATGGAGATGGTGTGTAGAGGGTGGTTGGGTAGGACTCTGTTTACTGATTGATGCATATCTGATACTGAAACTGAAGTGGGCTACGGCCCGAACTGCTACTGAGACTGAAATGGCCTTAGGCCCATATTGCATTTGATTGATAACTGTTGTTTGACTGTATGTATGTTTTCTATGGGGATTACACACTGAATTTACGTAAACTTACCCCTTTCTGTTTTATCTGTACAAGTAATCCCCAGACTTAGACGGTTCGGTGCAATGAGAGACTCAGCGATGACCACAAGTTTATTGAATAGTTCTTATCTCTTTAATGGTTTTAATTCCTATTTGTTTTTCTGGTATTTTTTTATGTAATTTGGGACTTTTTGGACTGTTTACAATTGTTTTGGGATTTTAACTTTTTTTCACGAACTGTTGAACTGCATCGAAACTCGGTTTTATTAAACGTAACGTAAAAGCAAACGATTAACTGTAAACATTACGGTTTTGAAAGCTTTCGCTACAAAAAAGGTTTTGAACGATCTAAATTAATGAGAAAACGATTTTGAATTTGATGAGAGATAAATAAAATATAATAAGCAAGAACGGTTTTGACTTGGTAATTCGATTTTAAAATTCCATTCCATGTGACATCGTCAGATACGGCCATAACGTCTAGGCCGAGTTTGGGACGTTACATATTTGATTTCGTAGCACTTGGATCAACTAGAAAAAATGAAAGGACTGATGGCAAGTAAAAATAACTATTACCTCGTTGGTCGAGTATTGGTCTCTACTAGGTACAGAAACCTGAGTCTGAGCAATCTCAACCTTCTTCGAATAGTCATTCAATCGATGCTCATTTGAACCATATTGGAAACATGCCCAAGTCAACCTCTAACACTTACCCGAATGCTTACACCTATAATGCTCACAAAGTGACCACCCATTACCACCTTGTATTCGACCTCTGCCTCTCACAAATGCGGTTCTTTGAATCAGACTTACTATAAACAATAAATAAACATTACCAAGGAGTGGGAAGTAACAAGTGATCCAAGGCATAACCTGCAAATAAAACATTTTTGAAGAAGGCAATTAATTCCCATTCCTACCCTAACTCAAGCAATTAATTTTCATGCAAGGGTATTTTCATCCAAAATTTTAATATTTCTAATTTAATTTTAAATTTAGTTTGTTTATATTTTCAAAAATAATAGTTTTACGAAACTTGTACGTCCGCCCCATTTTTATGTAACTTGACTCTGATACCACTAAATGTGGTGCCCCAAACCTGACTAAGACGGTCTGACCCAAATTTCGAACGTCACATTAGCCACCAAAGTGACTCTCTATCAAAACACCATAAAACACACCATTCAACCAATCACACCTCACACAGTTATTCATTTAAATATGTAAAGTCCTAAAGTCATGCGTTCGCTTCGATACTCTGATTATCAGGCCATCAGCATAATTCGTAAATTGAATTATTAATAAGAAAACATTCTAAAAGCTTCAATTGAACATTCATGCAAGTGATATCATATTTAAAAATTTATATTTGGAAAAATTTTAGAAGTTAGTTTATTTAAAAACAAATTATTAGATCTAAATCGTAATGTAGTAAAATGTTGGAAGACACCAATTCACAAGATTGAAAATAGTATAGTAAAGTAATACATATAAATATTGTTTAGGAAGATTCATTAAAACATCATGTGTCTCTTCATAAAATCATCATCATTTAATTAGTTCACAGGCCACCAACTATTTACATAATTTGTCCAAATTTACATTCCATGCAAACAAAGCTCATGATTAATTTCCAATTCACACATAAAACGTGAGTTGTATATTTTGATATAGCCAAAAGTCTACCGTAACAGGTTGAGCTATAAATACTAATGTTGGATATGCCATAATCCATGTAGTGAGATATGATCGATCTAGATAGGATTTATCCCTCCTACATAATGGGAGTAATATCTTGGGTCACTTGATAGAGTGAGACTAGAAATGCATAGCAATGCTCAAATAAGTTGATATGAGATATCACACTTATTTGTTTATTGTAGTCTACTCTGAATATCAAAAAATATGATATTGGACAATACAAGTGTGACTATACCATGACTTGTGTCTAATATAGATCTAAAAGATAAAAGAATATGATACATGAAAAGTTTGTTACAGAAAGGTTATATCGAATCATGACTTCTTGTAACTTGGGTAGCAATGTTGCATTGTTAGCTGCCACTTATTGCTTGTAACATTAGAAATGTTCTAGTATTACTACCAATGTTACAATAACCTATAGGATCACACTCTATGATTAAAGTGAACAGACTTCACGCCAATATAATGGGTGTATACCCTCCTACATATGATTATGGTAAATTCTTATCCTTGGCAGATAAATATCGCCTAGTGGACAAAATAGCCTGGTGAATAGTATTACCTGTCGAATAGTGTCACCTGGTAGATAAAATAACTTGGTAAATTAAATTGCTTGGAAAATAGATTGCCTAGTGGATACGATTCACAATATCTTTCTAGAGTTAATATTTATGGAAGTTAGTAATCTTTTGGAAAGAATATAATTTCAATATCTTCCATGATTTTCTATAAAAAGTAAAAGGGGAATTATTCTATTTTTAATATACATGATATTAATAAAAGGAATACAATCCCGGATTATGTAGTGTGAGTAATAAAATCAAACTAAGTCTAGCAACCAAAGAGCTTAAAGATTTTTTTTTTGTTCATGCTTAACTGGGTGGACCACATAGAGGCCGAGACACTTTTTTGTGGCTAAAACTGACATCACGCAAAGGATTTCAACCAACAACATCATTCATCTTTTTTTCAATTTTAATATGTATATCTTTAACATAGGATGAGTTAGCAGAAAAATTTCTACATAAATTTTTCCCTATCAGCAGAACCATCTAGCTTAGACGCAATATCACCAACTTTAAGAAATTTGAAGGTGAAACACTATACAACGCATGAGAGCATTTCAGATTAATGCTATGAAGTGCCCTCACCATGAATTGCAAGAGTGACTTCAAATTCAGATATTCTATAATGATGTAGATAGCAACATCAAGTCTGACATAGATGGAGCAGCCAGAGGATCTCTTATGCACCATACTTATGAGAGATATGACCATGAACTCGTATATGTGGCTGAGTGAGATATTCACATACAAACTAAAACCTCCAACAATGAAACGATCGGTGAAGAGGATAAATATCAATAAATTTTAGATAAGTTGAACCGTTTGGAGACTACTATTAAGCCTACAAGAGTGGAGTCATACTCGAAAAACTAATCGTAGTAGGTGAGCTATATAAGTAATAGAGGTGGAAATCCCTATTCAAACACGTATAATCTCAATTGGAAGGATCATTGAAATTTTAAGTGGGGAGGTAATCAAGAATGAGGAAACCAAGGGAAAAATAGACCTAACCCTCCATACCAACCTCCATATTTACAAAGACCTCAAAAGAAACCTATGGGAAATGACCGCACTATATGTGGTCAACGATTAGATCAAATCGAAGTGGAGATGCAAGCCATACACTCATAATGTACTCAAACCCGAGCGGAGATGAATGACATAAAGAAGTAGATGCGCTAAATAATGGGTTTGTTACAAAAACAAATTAGTCAAGGTATCCCCAGTAACATGGAGAATAACCCTTAGAGAGATGGGAAAGAGCATGTAATGATTGATAAGAGTTATATTTTAGGCTTCTAGATGGAATTAACTATTTCAAATTAAGTAAATACATCTGTATTTTTAGGATAATTTTAAAAAATTGCACAATAAAGCTTGGATTGCGCTATATTGGTCATCAGTTATTACTTTTATTAATTGGGGAAGGAAAAGTTGTGGTTGTGGTTGGACATAGGTGCAGGTAGAAGAAGAGGATGTAGAAAGAAAGTAAGGAAAGTGAAACATTACTGTGGCAAATGGTGAGATTGATTGTCAACACAATTGCCATGGTAATTATAGGAAGATGACTCAGCACTCTATCTACGTCACTCTCAGCCAGCTGGACGTGTAACAGAAAAACCACCTTGAAAAAAAGGAGAAACAAATGTATACTGAGAGGGACAAATCCACATAATAAAATAGGAGAGAGAAGAAGAAAGAGAGGGGGAGAATTAGCGTGAGAAAGAGATTAGTGACAGTAGTTTTCTCTCTGCGCAAAGAAGAACTCTAGAGAATTCCAGGAAAAGAAAAGGGTAGCAACTTAGAAGAGAGAAGAATATAGACGTGAAGAAGGGGAAGAGAAATCTATCCTGGATTCATGAGCAATCTGAAGAACCAAGAGGAGAATGAGTGTGGAAATAACTTCCTGCAGTTCTGCCTTTATTTTCTAGATTGAAATTTCTGTGATTCAAAATTATTTGAGAAATGTTAATGAACGATTCTATTTTAATGTTTACTTTTCCACCCATGAACTAAATCTTTTCTGGGTTGGAGTTGTGGTACGTGATATTCGTGACAGGTTTTAAAAACTTATAATTTAAGCGTTCTTGAAACTAACTATTATCACGATGAAGGCAAGTGTACCTATCAAATAGTAGTATAGCTTTAGTAAGACCAGATTATTGAACCCAAAGGAACCAAGAGTACTAGTAATTACTTTATTTTTATTATCTAGCCTAAAAATTAAGGGATTTGTTTATCTAAATTGATTATCTAAACTAAGAGTGCACAGAGAGAAAAGTGGGAAAATTCTTTTGGGAAAACTCGATTGATTAAGACAATACCCAAGGAAAAATCCACCTAGACTTCACTTGTTATTTGACTCTGAATCAGACGATTTATTCATTTGACTTGATCCGTAGAAATCCCTAAGTTATATTATTATCTCTCTCGAGACTAATAACATCTAACCCTAGGTTGATTAATTGAAATCTCTTTCTAATTAACACCTAGTGTTGCATTAACTCGATCAATGGATCCCCTTATTAGGTTTCACCCTAATCTGGCAAAATCTTATCACCCTATCTCTAGGCGTGCAATCAGCTCCGCTTAATTATGACAAATTTACTCTTAGACAGGGTCTATTCCTCCTCTGAATAAGAGCATTAACTTGAATCAATATCCTGGAATATTAAAATAAGAATTAAGAACACATAATTAAGAATAAGTCAAATATTTATCACACAATTCAGATCATAATAACAAGATCCGCCTTAGGTTTCATTCCCCTTAGGTATTTAGGGGGTTTAGTTCATAATTATAGAAGAAAACATCTTAGAAGAATAATGAATACAAAACATAAAAAAAAACCCAAAAACCCCTGAATGGAAATTGAAAGGAGATCTTCAGTCTTGATGATGAATCCGGCTTCTAAGATGGACCAATCGGCTTCCCTTGAGTAATTCCTTGCCTCCTACTCTGTGTCCCCTTCCTAAGTTCCTCCTCAGGTGTTTAAGTAGGCTTTAGAATGCCTAAGAGCCCTCAAAATTGGCCTTTTCCGAATAGGGTTATACTTGGGCTCGACAAGGACACGCTCTATGACACGCTCATGTGCGATTACTCCTAGCCCGTGGTCAAGGCTGCTGAATAGGCACAGGCGTGTAGTCTACCAGTATAAGTCATGCTTCGATCCTGCCAAAGGGACACGGCCGTATGACACGCCCGTGTGAGGAAGTCCAGGCCGTGTTGATTTCCCATGTGGGTCTATTTTCTCCGTTTTCGGCCCGTTTCTTGCTCTTTTTACTCTCCTATGCTCACCTAAGTATAAAACATGAAATTAAAGGATTAGGAGCATCGAATTCACCAAATCTAAGGAGAAACCATCCAAAAATGTGCTGAGCATGGGATAAAAATATGTGTAAATTACGGTTTATCAAGTTGTTTGGGTAAATGTTTCCTCATTTTTAATGCCTAGGATTTGAGATTGTCTATATCACTATTACATTCGATTTATGCTTATTTTAAATACATGCATGCAAGCTCTAGACATAGTTGAATGTATGTTCTGTTCCTAGATGTATCTAATTCTGAAAAGGTTAAGAATACTGGATCTTAAATCGTTTGATGCAAGTAAATACTTGACAGAATATTCGTAGCACTCTAAACATAGATGTTGCAAGTTGTACAGAGAGGACGTTCATTGCAATTATCAATCCCAAGTTCTATAGACATACATGAACTTAGATTTTTAGCTTAAAATCTAGCTATCGAAAGAGGAAGATAACAATAGCGAATCTCTGGGCAGTAGATTAGGCAATATTTTGCCACGATATAATTTTGATATGAACATTTCACCTAAATAATTCCACCCCTATTCATTCAACAACAGAAATACTCTTGATATTCTTTGTGAATTGAATTGCCAGATCATTTTATTTGCCATATCAATTATTTGTTCTTTATCATTTAATTTTAGTAATTCATTATTCAAGGTTCTTATTTACTGTAAGATTATTTCCTAATATTTTGGTATAATTAACAGGATTATACTAAAGTACTCAATTTCTTACTAGTTTATGATCCTTGTGGAGACGATATTTACTTATCACTTTATTACTTGAATGATGTGTACACTTGCACAATTGCAATAGTTATTTTACATGCAACAATGATCACCTTACGATCAAGTAAGACACTTGATAACTCAAGTACACCAATACATGAAGAAGTGGTTGTATCTGAGTTTGTTGATAAGCTTGTGGAGGAAACCGAGCATAAAGATCCAATCGAAAAAAATAGCAAAAACGATGGTTGATTTAGTAATTTCAAAGCCGAGCACAACAAATGTACCATTCCTGTCAAAGGTTAAGGACAAACTGAGGAGGGAAGAGGCAGATTTTGTAAGTTTTCTTAACTTATTTAAATCCTTCAATGTTAATTTGTCACTCTTAGAACTCATTGATAAAATCTCAAAATATGCTAAGTACTTAAAGGAAATTATGGCAAGGCATAAGAAATTGAAAAAGAGTGAGCAAATCAATATGGATGCCTCATGTAATGCTATCATCACGAAAAAGATAACCCCAAAATTAAAGGATTCGGGTAGTTTTACAATTCCAATAGAGATAGGGGATAGGCATTTCAAAAAGGCTCTTTGTGATTTAGGTGACAGTATTAATTTAATGCCCCTATCGATCTATCAGAAACTTGGACTAGGGGAGTTAAAAAATACTTCGATAACACTACAGTTAGTCGATAAGTCCTTAGTACACCCAAAAGGTGTGCTAGAGGATGTATTAGTTAAAGTGAGAAGCTTCATAATCCCGATAGATTTTGTAGTCCTCAACTTTGAGAAAAATCAAAAGATTCACATTCTATTGGGTAGACCATTTTTTGCCACATCTAGATCGACCATCGATCGATCTCTATAAAAGTGAATTAATAATGAAAACGATAGAGAAATTGAAGTGTTCAAATGCAATCATGATTCTCAAAGTGAGGGATTACTAGGGGAGGAATGTTTCATTTTATTCAATATAACCCTTAACAACCTTGATTGAAGGTACTTGTACAGTTGTGTGAGTGCAGGTAAGCTAAATTCGAAGGAGCGGGACAAATGGAAAGATCCCGATTGGAAGGGACTCTGTTAGACGGACTGTGATGATCAATAGAGGCAAAAAAAGTCGATTATAGAACTCAATGAGTTATCGAATGATTCCAGTGGCAATACATAATTTTTAAACCATCAAATTTCAGTTAAATTTTTAAATATTATAAATTAATTTTTGTTTTACAATTTTTTTGTTTTAGTAATTTTTTATTGATCATTTATGTTAGATTTAGTAGGAAAATGTTTTCAAGGAGAAAGAATTAATTATAATTTTCTATTCTCTTTTTTTTTTTGTAGAAAAAAATTTATCTAGCAGTTTTCATTGTGGGTGTTTAAAAAATTAAGTTGCTGAAAATATTAACTTTTAGTTTATCAAAATTTTTCAACACTTTATCAGTGTATTAGTAAATTTTTAAACATGAAATATATTTTTAAAAATTAGCTTTTAATGTTGACAATATTGAAAATATTTTACACTAATTTGTTTAATTTAAAATATATTTTACACTAAATTTTGCTAACAAAATAAGTGAGCAATAAGACATTTTGTTGGCACCCAAATACCAAGGTTTAAACCCTACATGTGGGGTATGCCTTGCATATATCTTGTAACAACCCGATTTAGGGCCTAGTCGGAACAGTGGTCTCGGGACCACAAATTCGAAGTTATGAAAAATTATTTTATTATTTTTATGAGGTTATAGTATGATTTTATTAGTGCATGAAAAATTTGGTGAGCTAATTTTAATGTTTCCTAGCCCAATTTCGAAAAAGGACTAAATCGCATAAAAGGAAAAAGTTTCATTTTAGTACCCAGATGAGTTAAATAGCTAAATAAATTAAATTGAGGACTTTTAAAGGGAAATTACACCCTTTTTTTTAGTGCTGGCCGGCCATCTGATGGATTTTAAGCAAATAATCAAAGTATTAGGTGGATGATGTCATGATTTGGTGATAAAATAATGCCTAAAAGCCTAGCTATCATTTCTTTCTTCTACATCTCTCTCTTCTCCAAAAAAAATATCAAAAAAAATGTAGTTTTGAAGGTTGAAAATTTTCAGCAACTAAAAGCCTTCACAAGTAAGTGATTCCTACACCCTTTGTTGATGATTTTTGCATTTTTGAGACCCTTGAAGCATGAGTTTTCAAATGAGGGTGATATCTTGCAAAATGGTCAAGAGTTTAGAGTGTTTCCATGAAATTATTTGTGATGTTTATTGAGTTTTTATGGAAGAATATGAGTCCTAGTTGTGTTATAAACAACTTTTGTAAAAGGTGTTAGCATGAAAACCCCTAAAAAGGCTATTTTGCATAAGTTGTAAAATAGTTAATAAGTATATAAAATAGTGATAATTTGAAGTTTCTATAACAGTAAAAATAGTTCGATTAGGCCTAAGATACAATGAAATTCGATGAAAATCGATTTTTGGAAATATAGGTAAAATGGTCATTTTGCCAAAGTCTAGGGGCAAAATGGTCATTTTATCAAAGATGCAAATTTATGATTGCTTAATCCTAATTAGTGATTAAATGAGTGCATATTGTCATTATAGATCAAGAATTACCAAATCCGAACCTAGATCGGGGGAAGGCCAAGCAAACCGACTAAACCGAATAGCCAAATACTTTTTATAAACCGAGGTAAGTTGTATGTAAATGATACAACTACACTGTTAATACTGGTATTCATATCGCCATTGAATTGATATTGTATGAGTTGTCAAATTATGAATTGAGAATGTCTGGTAATATTTGAGATAATAGAAATATCCCGTTGAAACATTAGGATACGAACTGGATATTCGTTCCAAGGCATTGGGTGATTTGAGTGCCAGTGTAAGACATGTCTGGGACATGCTTTGGCCACATTATGAGAGCCAGTGTAAGACCATATCTGGGACATGGCATCGGCATCCAGACGAGGGCTAGTGTAAGACATGTCTAGGACATGCATCAGCCATACTATGATAGCCAGTGTAAGACCATGTCTGGGACATGGCATCGGCACAGGGATGAGTGCCAGTGTAAGACATATCTGGGACATGCATCGGCCTTGACAGAGATAGCCAGTGTAAGACGTGTCTGGGACACGTATCGGCTAAGAATTGTGCTAGTGTAAGACATGTCTGGGACATGCATCAGCACGCGTATATGAGAGCCAGTGTAAGACCATGTCAGGGACATGGCATCGGTAATATATCCCATGTTGAAGGTTCATAGAATATCCAGTAGTATTCCAAACGTTTCAATGATGAGAGTTATAGATCAAGTTTGATAAACAAAGAATAATCATGTGTGAGTGGTACAGGTACCTATATGGTAAGCATGAGTAACAAGCTTAATTTAGAGAATGTGACTCGAGTAGATGAAAATGAGTAAGTTAAATTATGTTTATCTTTGAGCTATAAGCATGATGACTAATGGTGAGATTGTTGTTGTATATTTATTTATATGCAACTTACTAAGCTTTATGCTTACCCTCTTTCTTTTCCCTCTTCTTTCAGTGTTATCAAGCTAGCTTAAAGATCCTTTAAAGCCAAAGATATCGATCACACTATCGGCCGCAATACCCGGTATAGTTGGATTTATATTTTTGACGGTGGCATGTATAGGGCTAGACTAAGATGTTGTATTAAGAGAATGATTCATGTATTTTGGCTTAAGTCAAAGGCCTTTCATTTTGAAATCAAGCCTGGAATAATAGCTATTATTAATTTTGATGAATGCATATAATGTTATTTCTATGGATGAATTAGTGTCCATTGTGATGAGACTTATATATTGAAATGATCTTGTGTAGGTTGTGCAAAATGGGTGACAAAAGGGCTTGGGAAATAGCCTAGTTTGTCCACATGGGTAAGACACACGGGCGTGTGTCTAGGCCGTGTGTGACACACGGTTCACACCCATGGGCGTGTGTTATGGCTGTACGTCCCCTGCACTTAAATTTTTAAAGTCATTATAGCACACGGGTAGGCCACACGGGCGTGTGCCCAGGCCGTGTCATAAAGTCAATATGCATGCTTGTAGCACATGGACAAAAGACACAGCCGTGTGTATCGGCCGTGTAAAGGACACGGTTATAGGGCACGGGTGTGTTCGTGGGCCGTGTGGTTTTGGCAGAATGCTTATGATTTCAGACTCGGGTTTGGGACACGGGCGTGTCCTTGGCACACGGTCGTGTGTTCTATACCCACACGGGCGTGTGGAGTCTTGATGCACAAAAAATTTCTAAGTTTTTTTGAGGTTTCGGTTAGGTTGCAAACAACCCTGGATTTATGATTGGGCCTCGTAAGCCCATATACGAGATAGTTGCTTGTGAAAAGAGAAAATTTTAAACTATTTAAAATTTCACGGCTCAATTTTATATAGTTGGTTAAGTTTAAGTCAGGTAGCACCACGAACCCTATCCTAAAGTCAGATACGGGTGAGGGGTGTTACATATCTAACTCTTTGCAGGTAATTAGAAAGACAATCGACAAGCAATCGAAGAAAGCCCAAAATAGGTCTGATGCGACAACATTTTAAACAGTGAAGAAGAGACAACGTCGCAATGTGTTTCCACAAATATCATGTTTCTTTTCCTAATTAAACTTTGCAATCTTTTCGTAGTTGAACTCTGATTAATCTATGATATTTTAATTATATTAACACTCCAAATTTAGCCTATTTAATGTGTCTTTGTAACACTATTTAAAAAGTTCATATATATTTTGATGAAGAATTTTGGGGAGAGTTTTTTAGAGAGCTTTGTTGCATAATGACAAATTTAGCTCCTAACATTTATCCATTTTGCCAATGGGTTCTATTTTTTTGTTACTTTAACTTAAGTTTCAAAAATTAGTGAAATTTCTTTGTTTGGGAAGAAAAAAATTATTAAATTGCTAACATTTTTAGAGAAGTTGACGTGGCATTTTGTATGGCAGTTTACATATACTTCATTGCTGCCATACATAATTTTTTTTTAAAATTATAACCTTTTGGAAATTTGTTGAATTATTTAATAATTTTTATTTTTTAAATATTTTTATAAAGTACATGTGAATTGTGGTATGAGTTGTCACCTTAGTTTGCTAAAATTTTTATGGTTTAGTCAACTTTACCATCTAGAAAAATGAAATTTGATTAAATTTTGAGAGTTAGGACCAAAGTGAAAAAAGGGGTAAGTATTAGGGGTTAATTTAACCATTATGCCAAAAAATTCCGAGATTAAAAGGATAGAGATTAAATTTTAAATGAGCAAAGATTAAAGGGACTGAAACCAAAATTAGACCAAACAAACGAAAATTGCAAATCTAATATAAATATGAAAGCAGGAAAAAAACCCCGAAAAACTCTCATCTAATAGAAGGTAACTCCCTCATCAGTTATCACATTGGGACCTTGATTATAGGTTTCGTCTTTCATGTTTTTGCGTTTTAATCTTTAGTTTAGTGCATTTCGAATATTGGGTTTATTTTAAAAGTATAATTAGTAAATACTAGATTTCAATCAGACATTGACACCTTAATACTGTTCGATGAAATGCCTAAGAGAGAGTTAGTGTCGACATTGCTTAGTTTTGACATTGCAAAGTCTTTTGCTTGTTTCTTTTCAGATTAAAGGGCTTGAAAATGGGTTCTCAACAAGCTATGGAAGCATTCAAAGTATATCGTGTCCTTCTCAAAGCAGTGAAAAACCACATTGGAAAAGAAGAGTATAAAAAGCATTTTAGCCAGTATATAGCAGAGCAATTTAGGAAAAACAGTCAACTTTCAGACCCTTCTTTAGTTGCTCAAAGAATTAAGCTTGCCAATGATTATACTTATTTGCTTAACAGTGTGCATCATCACAAGGTAATTGCTATGTTTTATTGCTTTGATTTTAGATTCACATATCTTATTTTGTCTGCTAGGTTTATACAACATCTAATTGTTGATATAAGTAATATTATGCATTTTCTTAGTTACAAAAGATGATTTCTTTTTACTTCTAATTATCCAAAGATGTTTATTTTTATATTTAAATGCCCTTTGCTTTTTCTTTTTCTTTTTTTGAATCGCCTCGGCTCTGCCAAGAGCCCTACGAGTCCAAGGGATACATCACATAAGTCAAGTATTGTCTTCGGTTGGGATGTTGTCTCTTGACTTTGCCGAAACCCTTGGTGGCCCCACAGAGTGAGAGCGTTTCAGAATGAAACCGTGCACAAATTGAAGAGTTTGCTCACAGTTGGACTCAAGCTCATAAGCTATAAGGCTCTCTGCTGAGTTGAGAGACAAAACTACTGGGGACAATATTGAATTTTTGAGGGTCTAATCCTCAACAACTTTATTTTTCATAAAATAAAAGTTAAACTGCAAAACTAGTAATCAAAAGGAGTCTTTTTCTCCTAGTTTAGCATTGGCTGTTGCTTGTTAGACTGTGGACTCTGGTGTGAGTGTTGGAATCGGATTTTGTGCCTAGCACGTGTATATTCAATTTTTTAAAAACTTTTTCTACGGATGGTTCTTGGAAGGCTATATCTTCATGTCCATATCCAAACATATTGGATGATATGTTATGGGAATGTGACATGGTTTTTCTAAGATTGAAACAAGCCTTTCTTTTCGGCCAAGGATTAATAGAAGGCTTTAAGATGCTTGTTCATTGGTTTTTCTAATGGGAATATAGCTATAGTGTCCCTGATTTTTTTCTCATGCTGCTTGTATGGACTACGGTAACTTGTATCAATCCATGCTACCACCGAATGCTTCATTTTTGTGCTTTTGAATGCAAGAAGTTTCCTGAAAGAAACGAATGTGATTTGCTTCCGGTTTTGCTACTTATTTGGCAGGACTTATTGTTCTCATACAACATAGCGGTTGATAGGTCAGATGAAATGAAAAGAATACTTGGAAAATCAGCTGCAAGTGTTGGTCTCAAGCTTCCTGAGGTTTATCAGCCTTGATGTCGGTGGATAATAATTTTCATCTTCTTCTTTGTCTAGGGGAGAATAAAATTCTTCATCAGGTATCATTTTATTTCATATAAATCATATGTTAGTTTTTATGAGACAAATTCTTGATTTATCTTTATCCAAGATGTTCTGCATGATGTGTTGTATTTTTTAATCAAAACTCTTGAAAGTAACGAGGTTTTCATCGTGAGCATAGTCCTCTTGTTAGAGTTTGGCTTTCATATATTTCGATTTCCCAACAGTAATTTTCCTGTTGTGGTTGTTTTGTCAATACCATGATCATGAGTTTTGCATGTTTCAAGACACAAGATAACATGATTGAAAGTATTCTTCTTACTGACAGAAATCAATTGCTAGCATTTAGGGTCTATTTGTTCAGTGGAAGATTTTTTCGTATTGAATGTTTGTTTCACGGAAGATAGTTTATCAACAACAAATCCCCTGAATGACCCAAGTCCTTAGAACTTGGGGCAGCATTGGGTTCTGCCATTGATGCTGTCTTTGCGTGTAACTTGTTCTTACTGATGATGATGATTAGGAACCGTCGAAGTTGGTGCTGAATAAGCGGAGAATGCCGTTATGGGTGGGTCTGGTTGGTTTGGGTCCGATCATTTTGAGTTTTAAAAATATTAGGTTTGGATTTTTTTTTTTTTAGTTCAAATTGGGTCATTTCAAATTTGACAGTTGGATTTTTCGAGTTTGGATAATCTTGGATTCCTAAGGTTAATGAATGCTATTATGATGAAAACGTATAGGTATCCAGATTTTTTTGGTAAAAGTCACGAACAATGTTATAAGCTAAAAATAGAGTAAAATGCAAACTTATTTATGATTTTCTTGTTATATTTTATACGCAGTTATGAAATTTAATATTATCTTCTTCTTTTTTTAATTTATTTTAAATTCGTTGACATAATCACATTTAGAATTATAAAATGATAAAATTATTGTATGATAGTAAAGGTTCTTTTTCTTTCAATTTGTAATGATATTAAAAAAAAAAAACTATTTGGAATTCAGTCAACAATTGGCTAAATGTTCAAATTGAGCTCAACATTTTAGAGGTTGTTCATGTAAAGTTAAATCTTTTAAAATGGTCATATAATGGTTTAATCTTTTATAAAATGCTCTGTCAAATCTTTCAAAATTGTTTCTCAATTATCATATACGAAGTTTTAAATTATGTTTTTATTTTTTTTCCTTTTTATGCAGTAGTTATGTGTTTTATTCTAAACCTGTCAACTTTACTTAATTTTTACTATAAACTGGATTGAAGTGCATGAAAAATTCTTATTTAAAGATTTTTGTGAAGGTTAAGTCTTTATATGATCATTTTGAAAGGTTTAATCCTTAAATGAGCAACTCTTAAAATGTTACATTCTAATTTAAGCATTTAGCCTTAAGCTTTTAATATTTTTAGCTCAAAATAAAAATAAAAAGGATATCGTAAACATAAGCAGCTCCTGAGTAAATTTATTCATGGGTCGAGCTATTTATTTAGACTTAAAGACCTATCTGAAATTTGGGAGGGTTTGTGCAAGAATAATTGGCCCGTTTAAAATATGGATTGGACTTGAGCATTCAAGACTTGAGCTTGATCCAACCTATTTTTAAATTTGTAATATTTTATATTATGTTACTTTTATATATTATATAATGTATAACACATAAAAATTAAATCTATAATAATATATAATACTACTATAATATAAACATTAAAAAATGTTAAGATAATTTTATATAAAATTTTAATAAATGAAAAAGTATATAAAATTTTTAAAATATGGATGGGCTTGGGTAAAATTTTAAACTTGTATTTCGAGCCAAGCAGGGTTTGAGCAAATATAAAGTGTGTTAATATCATGCTTAAGCCCAGACCGAACTTGGATCAGACTATCTCAATCCGTGAATTAAATTTAAAAATAAAATGTGATATAATTTTTTGTCAAACTATTAAATCATTTGAAATTTTAAAAAAAAACTCTTAATATTTTTGTAATTAAATTTAAATGAAATATATTTTCATTAATAAATAGTAATTCGAGTCAGGTTAAATTTGTTAGAGGTCAAAAAAATCCTTTTTTCCATGCTTAATCTAAGTTGAGCCCACCTTATTAGATTGATGGCGGATTGTTCGCCTTTTAAACATTTTTTTCACAAGAGAGGAATTTATTTACATCAGTAATTTTACACTTTTTCATAATTTTTTATATAATTAATGTTTCAATAATCTAACAATTAAATTTTTTAATATATTTGTACTTGTTATGTATATAAAATCAATTATATATTTCATCTTATCAATTTTAAAATATTGTCAATATATATAATGATTGAAAGGTTTTTTCATATAAAATAAATAGTTAAATTTTTTTAATTTATACCAAACTGAATAGGCGTGATAGATAAATTATTAAAATATTAATAATATAAAAAGTTTATATATATATATATATTTTTTTTTTGCGTGTGTTTTAAGCAAGAGTTTTATAAATTAATGAACCCGGTCCAAAACTTCTAATTGGTTGACACATAAGCCCGATCTATCATGGGTCGGACCAGAGGTATTTGGATTAAGCCCAAACTAAGTACATCGAACCGGTCCATCTTAAAATTCTCAAAATTCCAATTTTGTCCACAATTAAACATCAAAATGCCCATTTAAGATTATTATTTCATTTCCCTAAACAAGAAGCAGCAGCCTTCATCAGTCATCTCCAAAAAAGTTGTGGAGAAAAAAATATTACGTTTGGGAAGCGAGAAAGTGCGAGAAAATGAGCGGAGCAGGAAAGAAAGTAGTAGATGTGGCTTTCAAAGCAGGAAAGAGCATTGATTGGGAAGGGATGGCGAAGCTTTTGGTCTCCGATGAGGCTCGCAAAGAGTTCGCCACTCTTCGTCGCACTTTCGATGAAGTTAACTCCACTTTACAGACCAAGTTCAGCCAGGTTAGGGTTTTCTATTCTCTCCCATCTCAGGTTTTTTTAATAACTTAGGACCTTTGGGTTAATCTATAATTAGATCTTTAGGGTTTTAGTCTTTTTTTTGGTTGATTAATGTTATTTATTGAAATAAATAATCATTTTTGAAGCTTCTATTTGTCATTAAGGGTGATTTTTCATTTGATGCTTGTATTAACTTTCTTGGTGATAATCTGATTCTGTTAAGCAGGAACCTGAGCCTATCGATTGGGAATATTATAGAAAAGGAATCGGCTCGCGATTGGTGGATATGTACAAAGAGGCTTATGAGAGTAAGTTTTTTTTCTGTCATGGTTGAGTTTTCATTCTATACTATTTCCTAGTTGCCCCCTTTATTCTTAGATCTGTTGTAGGGTTCCTAAAAGCATAAAAATGGTCTACTTACCTCATGTTTGAAGTCTTCACATGGTTGCAGTTTCCTCGATTTGTGAATTGAATTAACTGTTGTTTAAGCTGTGCTTCCTGTTATGAGATGATAATTTTATGAGTCGGATGATGATATGGTCACCTTGACTAGCTACAATGTTCCTTTTTCGTTTTTATTGTCTCAAAATAATTAGTGAAGTGTGGAATTTAATTCTGTCATCCATTCTTCGATTGTGGATATTTTTTATCTTTGTTAAACCTATTCCGATGGCCATATTGCCTATAAGGATGTTGTGTTCATCGATTGTTATATTTTTTATAGGTAAGTTCTTAATATTGTATATAAACGTGATTCTTGTTGTATATAAACCAGATTCTTGTCCAAAACGCTGTAAAAGTTTCTATAGAACAACTATGATTCTCATTACTCCTATGCTTTGGATGTTTGATGTAAAATAACCTTTAACTCAGACCTTTATTTGTTACAAAAAGAAAAGAAAAGAAAAGAACAATGTTACTCAACCAATGAACTAGATGATTTTCAGGTTTTTTTTTACGGTAAGGTGTTCCACGAGCACCTTCTTGGAATTAACTGTGTTAAATGGAGCTGCCTCCTTTTCACTGTTTACTTGCCATACTGGTTAGTTACAATGTTTAACTCTTTCTTTAGTGTAATTTTTTTGCTTTGATTATAGAATTTGTCTAACCGGGTTGTCACTTGGCTACAACTTTTGGAATCCACGGTTGTTTATTGTGTGAGTGGTTTCGATGAAGCTGTG
This sequence comes from Gossypium hirsutum, assembly GCF_007990345.1. Taxonomy (NCBI): domain Eukaryota; kingdom Viridiplantae; phylum Streptophyta; class Magnoliopsida; order Malvales; family Malvaceae; genus Gossypium; species Gossypium hirsutum. Next base: position 44,222,379 of record NC_053424.1, read on the forward strand.
GGGAGTTTGTGATTTCATCTGTTTTAATTTTATATACATTTTGAGTTATTAACTCTAATCTTTACACATTTTATATGCTTCCTTTCAGGCGTAGAGATCCCCAAGTTTGTTGACACAGTCACTCCTCAATTCAAACCGAAATTTGATGCATTGGTGAGAATCAACAGCATTCTTGATCCTCTTTTACCTGTCTCAGTGGTTTTGGTTTTCTTTTTCATCATCTGATTTGGTTATTTACTTGTGGTTAATAGTTGGTTGAATTGAAAGAAGCAGAAGAGAATTCTTTGAAAGAGTCCGAGCGTTTGGAGAAAGAAATTGCCGACGTTCAGGAACTGAAGGTAATTGCAAAACACTGCCCAAATGAATCTTCTCTTTATCGTAATTGTAATTGCAATTGTTGATTTTTGTTCTATTCTTTTTTCTTTATTTGAACAGCAAAAGATCAGCACCATGACAGCAGATGAGTACTTTGAGAAACATCCCGAACTGAAAAAGAAATTTGATGATGAGATCCGCAATGACAATTGGGGCTATTGAGACATGTTTGGTAATATAAGGGTCAGGCTATAAAACAGTCCCAACCAGTATTTCTGAGTTGGTCTTATCATTTCTTTTGTTGTTTTAACCCCAAATGATGATTACCGAAACTCTGTTTTTTGTGGTAATTTCATCGGGAACTAATAATATGATAATTCACTTGAGAACCAAAGTGGATACTGTAAGACATGCTTTTCATTTAAGTGGCATCCATGTTCATGAGGAACATTCTTTTATTTCATCTGCTTCATTTGGGATGTGCAAAGCGAATGAATAAATCCTTATTTTTAAAGTGGAACCACATACAAGTTGTAATGTTGATTCTTAATCTATTTAATAACTTTTGGCATTGCCTTTATGGTTCAGAAGTGTGCAAAAAGTATGATTTGTAAATTTTAAGTGGATGATGTTGTGAACGATGCTGTGGCAAGTCAAAATATTCATTTTAGAAACTTAGACAAATGCTAATGTTAAGTGGATCTGGATGGATGGTGCATTTATTTGTAGTTAGTATAAAAATAGTAGTGAGAGTGAGATTAGATATTGTAGTAATATTGTTATTTGAGTGTAAAAACAATGTAATGTGAGACAAAAGTAAGCTAAACATCGTCTATCTAAACTCACTTTTAATTTGATAATCATAATTATTGTGAAATTAGTTAATATTATTAAATTAATTAATTTAAGTGATATTTTAGTAATTTAATTTAAGTATATAAATTATATATTTGGTATTATTAATATTTTAACAAATACTTCGAACAAAATAATAATAATAACAATTATTTTTAGATCTATGCATTTATGCAATTTAATTATTACAAAAATAATACATAATAATATTTTTCAAATTAAAGTGAACTCATTAAACTACAAGTAATGACATCTTATAGCTTTTATTGCATAATCAAGTGCATTGTTGAATTGACTATCATCATCACTTTCACCATCATGCATATCGTTTGGCTTAATAATATTTCTCATATGCGCTATCATTATTTCCACATTTCATAACATTCACATCATCTAAACCTCCATGTTTTCGAATAAAATTGTGTATCGTCATTGTAGCAACAACGATAAACTTTTGTTATTCAAAATTATAACTTGGCATGTCCCTTAAAATTGTCTCATTTTTTTAAGTATGTCAACAGTTTGCTCAATCACACTACATAATGATAAATGTGCATGACTAAATACTTCTTCTTTACCAGATATAAGTCTGCATCTATTAAAGTCAAAGTAAATGATATCCTTCTCATTTATATGGTTCAAGAAAACCTCTTTTTTAAAATATCCAAAATCAACAAGATAATATTTATTATATGTCATTAGATAGTAACCAATCAATTAAAATCAAATTAAACTATAAAGTTTTAAGTTGAGCCCCATTTTCGTTCGATCTAAAGAATTTGTTCATTTGGTGAAAGAATCTTCGCAATATGTGTATTATCAATTGCACATATGCAACCCCAAATAAATAATCATATTTAGTATGCATGCACATATTGACCTAAAAGTACAATCATCAATTACAATTCTATTAATAGCCAACTTTGAAACTTTTTCAGGCGTGATTGTAAAGTATTGACTTATTGATACGAACCCTTGAAATATCCCTTAAGATTGAGAAACTTTTGCACCAACATTCAGCATATGAAAAAAAAATACAAACAAACATTTCATGAAAAAAAAGTTTCTTAGAACTTTACAAATTATATCGTTTTCAAAACCCTCAACAATCTTCAACACCATGTTTGGTTGGGGGGAATGGAATATCATTCCCCCTTATCCATTGAATGGTAAACGATTCCTTTGTTCCTTTGTTTGATTGAACGTAATACTCATGTAATGGAATGACCATTACTTCTCTATTATTTGTTTTCTCATAATAGCTATTTTTTGGAATGGCTATTCCATGCAATTTTAAATAACAAAAAAAATTAATTTTTCAGATTAGTCACTTAGAAAATATAAAAATAAAATATTTGAAATATTTTAATATAATTTAATATAAAAATAATTATATTAAAATATTATTAAATTATATATATTATTTTTTTATTAAATTATATTAAATAATAATATTAAAATATGATTAAATTATTTATTATTTTTATTAAATTATTTTTAATAGTAATCTTATTAAAATTTAATAACAATAACAATAATCATCAACCTAAAAAAAATTCTGCTAAGGGTACTCTGGTTATTTTAATTTTTTTCCTTGTGCTATTACATCATCATTCCATTCAACCCAATACAAGAATACTATTACAGTTCTATTCCATTCCATTCAATCAAACAGTTGAATTACTGATTACAACCCTATTTCATTACAACTCTATTTCATTACAGCGAACCAAACGTAATACAAATACAGTTGATAACATTTTGAAATTAATCATGCAACGTGAATCATGACCATCAAGAATCTCTTTGACTTGTGCTTCACCTGATTTTTTCTCATGCATGGTTATTTCAATAAACATTTCTTATAATATAACTTCACAACAGATGTTGCAACACTGATAACCTATTAAAACTTTTCTTATGGTATGAATACTACCATAGTAGGTATCAGTGCCATTACTTAATTTGCTTATGTATTGATACCCGTTCTATGGGTATCAATACCTTTGTCCAATATAAACATGCTTTCTATGTATCGACACTTGATTGCAGGTTAGTCCCAAAACATACATCATACAATTTTAAACTATGCCATATCCATTTTTAACATTAAGCTAGCACAAGTTAAGAACCGAAACAAATAAAAATGAAATAACTCATTAAACAACTATCATACCTTGAAGAACCATGTCTGCAATTTTTTTTTTGAAACATGGGTCTAAAAGTTGGTTTGGTTGTAACTGGATGTTTGTAGATAAATCCTAAAGTTATGCTTGAATGAAAAAAATTGTTACTTCACTTTGTATTCGGGTAGATATGAATGAGTTTAATGTAATGAATTAGTATTTTCGACCCCAAAAGCACGTCTTGAAAATGCTTTTGGTTCTAAACCCAACCTATTTGGGTTTGCTCTGCAATCATAGTGTTTTGTAAAATACATTCTAAAAGCAATCTCGAACAAGCTCTTAAACACACCCCTAAAACTACAATTTTAAATTCAACTTTTTGCAACTTAGAGCTCACTCAACTCGAATTTATTATCGCATGATACCAATTAATATTATATGATTTAAATTTTGTTTTGATCTAAGTATTTCAATTGTTTTGGTTTACTCATATTCATGACTTGTCCATATTAGCGGGTGGACCTATTCATGGGCTGGGTCATTCGACTTAACCCGAAGAATCGCCCCAAAAGTGAGAAAGTTTAGATAAAAATATAGATCTAAAAAATAAGTTTGGATAAAAAATAAAATCGATTTAGAAAACATATCGAGCATTAAGTAATACTTCTTTGGCCCGAGCTCTGCCCGATCCGAATATACAAAAAAAATTTGCTACTTTTTCGTAGCTTTTTTTTTCCTATTCTCTTGTTAATTTTCACTATTTTTCTATTTCACTATTATATTGATATTATTTTATTGTTATTGTTTAAATATTGTATAATTATTATTTTATTGTTAATTTTATTATTATTTTAGAGATATTTGTTTGTTCAATTAGACTTATTTTAGTGCTATTTAAGTATATATTTATTTATTTATTTTTAATTTGTTAACAATATTTATTTTAATGTTTTTAGTATTTTTGATGTATTATATTTTTAAAAAAATTATAAAATAAAAAATATAAAAAATAATACGGAAAAACCGGACCAGAAGTGGATTTCAACAATTTTATCCAGACTGAGTGTGGACAAAATTTTAAGCCCATTTTTTTGCTAGACTAAGCAAACAACCTAAAATTTTGGTTAAACCCGACCCATAGATGCTTCTATCAGGTAAAAAGATTTAATATCTTAAACCAAATATTAGTATTAATTTAATTAACATCTCGATGAATTTGAGAATTTAAGAGTTCTTTAAAAATTGTATAAATATAATATAAATAATTTAATTAAATAATTAAACAATTAATAATTTTATATTTTAATTTTATATGCACGTAATTGAAATATATTTGGGCTACAATATTTATAAAATATACATGTAATATTTAAAAATGTCCATAAGCCAGATTCATAAAAAAGGCATTTTCAATCTATACAAGTGAAACATAAGAACGATATATGAAAACTGAATTTAAGATACAAAAAGTAACCTAAAAGCCCATCAACCAATCATCCCTGGCACTGGCATATACTAGATATATAGTTCAAAAACAAAGTCAAGTAAGGTTACAAAAATGAGTAGTAAACTGCAACAAAAATTACATGTCTTTTACCCCAAAAGAAAAAGGTGTTGTCAACAAATTAAATTTGAAGAACTTGCTACTATACCCCAAGTGCACAAAATTTTCTAACCAAAAAAATCCAGAGGTCTTTTGGAAGGATTTGTAGCCTTACTCAGATTTTAGCCAATTTCTTTTGGGACAGTTGATCCTCTTCATTTTTTACCATGGCTTTCTTTGCCAACTCGTAGCCGGCAAAGTTCATGGCGCCTAAGGGAGCAATCCAGAAAAACCGGGGTACTGCTCCTTTAAACAGACCGAGAGGTCCCTCGTGACGGAGTATAGAAAAGGCTACCACTGACATAGATATGGGTCGGCCCCCTGGAGCAGTCATCATTCTAGTTTTCATGACATCAAAAGGTGTAGTGACAACGGCAGCTAACCCTCCAGATACAGCTCCAACGGCAATAGTTTCCCATGGTTCCAGTTCCCGTTGAAGAAGTTGTTGGGCAAGCTAAAACAAGATGCAGAACCCAAATGATAATTCTTATAAAAGGTAAGGAACAAAGTTGTAGATGAAAATATTTTTTGATAGGGTCCATATACCGTAGGAGACTATATCAAGCACCCAAATTTTCTAGGAATATTTTCCAATAAAAGACGGCCTAGACCAACGTCATATAAATCTGTAGTTCATTAGAGACCTATATACATACTGGTTTTATATGGAGTTTTATAATTATAAGGAAGTTGCTTATCTAAGACAAAGCCCCTTTTTAGCACTGATGCATGGGTGATACAAACAAAGTTCTAGTGCCTTGAGCATGGGCTTTGACTACAACAAATGACTCGGGATAAATAAAAATTCTCAATCTCAAGACCAATATCTATAGCACCAACAAATATCGAGTGTAACATAAATGACATTGCACTCCAAAGAGAACACAAGTTCAAACTTGGAGACAACATTCTTGAGAGGGGCACTCACAAATCCCCAAAAGGATTAGTTTTCATGGACCATAGAATGAACATGGAAGATACCTTGGTTATACAAAAAAAAAAGAGACAACAATCATTACCTTTTTGGATTCAGCATAGAGTCCCATTCCAGCAACATAGAATGGCACCTCACGGCAGAGAGTGGCTCCAGTCCCACGGAAAAAACCTTTTAGACCGTCTTGGTTCCAAGTACCAACAATAGCTTCTCCAACGTTGTCAAAAAGACCAGCTTGCAAACGCTGCTTTAGTACCTCACAAGGAATCCGCACCGCTGTTCCCAAAAGTGTACTGCAGAATGATGCCATGGATTGAACCTACATAACATGTAACTACAAATTTTAGCACAGTTAGGAAAAAAAGTGTACCATACTGAAATTGGGAATTTGAGTGGTCAAAGATCAGTTCCTTCAGCATGAGCAAAAACAGCGACAAACCCACAAAAGCACATAAAGATGCACTAGCATACAAAGGAGTGATAAACTTCTTGAGCACATAAAAAAAAAAAAAAAAACAAGAGGATTTGAAAACCAGAGTAATGGGTAAATGCTAACTTGAAGTTAGATGTTACTTTTCAAAGTGGTATTGAAGAAAAAAATTGTATTAAACAGTTTCGAGTTTGCTTTATTCTGTTCCCCTCAAAAAACAAAGTTATGTTCTACTTCATTCATAGAGTGTGTATCAAAGGTGCACTATGCATGACCTCAGGAACCCCAGACAAATATTTGAATAAGGTAGCCCGTTCAATATAGCTTACGCAACAAAGAAGAGACTCCAGCTTCAACATGTGACTTTTACTTTTTCTTAGGAACGGCACTTGTAAGGAAATTTGACCAATGTACGATAAATTCCTTACGATAGGAAAACCAAGGAAAGCTAAAGCTTAGTGTTATAAAGAAACAAGAGAAACACAACCACAATTTCTTAGGTTATTTTTTGTGTTCGTGCATAGAGTGCACATCAAAAGTGCACCATGCATGACTGCACGAACCCTGGACAAATATTTGAGTAAGGTAGACTGTTCAACATAGCTTATGCAATGAGAAGAAGAAACTTCAGCTTCACAAGCAACTTGTCCATTTTCTTATTTCTAAGGAAATTTGTGCAATGTACGATATTCTTTCCAATGGGAAAACTAAGGAAAGCAAAAGCATAGTGTTATAGAGAAACAAAAGAAACTCGATCACTATTGTGTATTGAATAATAGTGCAACAAGAAGTACCTGGATGTCTGGGAGGTTTGGAGCAACATTGATCAGTACAAGTTTACTTGCTTCAAATATTCCTGTTCGCAGGCCATGGCTGCAATGTTGAAAGAAAGCCAATCAGACAAATAAATGAAAGAAAACAAAAGCCAAATCGAAGTCAGAAAAGAACAGAAAATAAGTAAAACCTTGAAAACTGTCCAAGAATTGCAGGGATTGAACCCCGATATAACCCCCGTACTCCAATTTGTGGAAGCTTTGAAATAATTTCAGGGAAGGTAAGCGTTGATGCTTGAACTCGAGTCTGATAAAAAAAACAACCAGAAAGAACAGAAAAAAATATATCAAGAAAAGCCCTGTTGATTGTCTCAAGATGTATTCCATAAAAGAGAATGGCATAGCCTAATACTAACAAAAAAAAAAAAAGGAGCTGTTTCAGAAAGAAAGCATGCAAGACTACTTGCATCTTTAAGCATAGACACTCCTTTGACCCCTTTTTGAGCTCAAGTGCTTTTTACTATTGATACTTTATTTTGTTTAATCATGAAAAAGGATCGGTGAAGAGTCCGTAGGGGAACTTAGAACTACCAAAAAGATGCCTCTACCAAATGGAGAAGACAAAAAAATCTTATAACAAATATTGAAGTAAACAACATTACATTACATAATAAGCAGGGGCAAGAAGACACGTAGAACAGTTACACAATAAGTTGACAATGTTCCATTACTTGCACAACTAGGCCAAAGCCCGAACTATATTTATCAAGGAAAATGGACAAAACTCAGGTACCAGGAAACTGTATCAAATTATGGAGTACTTGAATAAGGCTTCCAGAAAATGTACGTAAAACTGAAAAGCAAGTGTCCAACAGCATTAGCAGGTTTATATTGCACAAAAGCAAGCATAAAAAATTTTAAACAAAGACCACATGTGATATAACTCAACATATTGTAAGTTTCACAAAGACTATTTCAACCACATGTGAAGGAATATCAATGGTTATGAAAGTGAATGTCACACATGAGCTCTCCAATCTCCATACTCCACACAGACAAATAAACACTAAGATGACAGATTAGATGTGTCCTTGCAGAAGAACAAAAAGATATGATGACTAGATGTTAACAGTTAGTAGATTTTATTATGTAAAACAGCAATCAGCTGAAGAACGTGCCTTTATAGTATCAACTGGGTGCAGTAAAGATGTGGAGAGTGCACATGAAAGACCCCCAGCCAACGCGGACTTAAGAACACTTCCAGCATGTATTTCCACAGGTGGTGCAACAGCAACAACAGTTGCAGCTTCAAACCAGATATTCCTTTATGTAATATAAAAGGAAGGTAATGTCAAAGTGAGTCGCTACAAAACTAGTGAAAAGGAGTGCACATGCAAAGCAAAAAGTACATGTTTACCAAAGGAGAAAGGAAGGTGAAGGTAGCCACTAGTAGTATTAGGCTGCCAAAACTTTAGACTAAACATATGCATGGTTCAATTAGAAATAATAGCTTTTTTAACAAGGTATCCAAAACAGGAAGTACAAAGCAGTACTGCAGTAAAAAAAAAAAACAATTTCACAAAAAGGACCTACATACAATAACTGGGTAGCCATGATCCAAATTATAAAGTTTTAATTTTGAAAGATACAGCATGAACAGAAAGGCAATCCAATCATAAATAAAATTAGAACTTGAGCTTCAGCTGCATTTTCTAAATAAGACTAAAATGGAATTATTAATCTTACCGAGGGTCATCTTGAAGTAGGCGATCAGAAGGCAATAGAAGCATAAAATTGCGGAAGTGTCCATATGAAATAGATTCTTCAGTGTCTGCATTCAAAAATCGCATCATAGCAACAGCATTGTCTTCATTTGCAGGAAGTCCAGCATTTTTAAGTGAGGCCAATATTTCACTTTTCTGGAGGGTCCCAGACTTGCTTAAACAGAGAGAAGTATAAGCTCGAAGAATAGTTGGCTCCTTCTGTTCCATCAAAGACAAAAACTGCTTCCAATTGAAAGATTTAGAAAATAGATGACTCCTCGTGCGGCGCATGAATTCCCGAGCATATCTCTGTGGCAATTTTCTTTTTCTCATAGCAACTTCAAGATCTTCTAAAGTTACTTGTCCGTCACCATCTCTATCCAATTCTTCAAAGAACCTCCTCCCTAGAAGAAGAATACATGAGTAAAATTGGTGCATAGCTAGTTTACTGTACTAATCTTAATCACCATGGTAAATTACCCAACATGAAATTAATGCTACAAAAACTCAGAGAATATGAACTCATTGAGCAGAAAGTTTGATAAATCTAATGAGTAGAAGACAAATTATCAATGATAAGTCATAAAAACAAAAACAGAACTTATGTTAAGCTGGAATATTACAATCTGAAAATCAGAATCTTCAAGTTCATTTAGGATTAACGGAAAGGAGTTAACCAAAATCAGAATCCTACATACACAGTTCCTAAACTTCCGTCATGAAGAGAAACACACTAACGGATGCTGCAATTCAAGGAACCAAACAAAGTGAAAGCAAAAGATGCAACAGTAGTTATTCACTAAGTTGCCCGAGAAACCATACCTTCTGACTCTGTGTATCTGAAGAAATCCTGCACAGAGAATAATTTCTTCTTGTCAGGATGGTCTTGTGAAGAGCGGCCCAAAAGCGGTAGAAGTTCAACCAATTCTGTCAGTGAGACGGTGGATAAGGTGGATCTCAAACGCTCCACATTTGATAGAGGAATGCTAAGAATCCCACTGGCCAGTTTCTGTGGGGAATTACCAGCCGATTCTTCCCTTCGTCCGGTACTAACATCATCGTCACCCTCTTCATTCACATGAGAAGCAACTCCAACCATACCTGACGGAACACCTCCCACTCTAGCAAACTTCAAATTTCCCAAAAACCCATTTACATCAGCTTTTTGACCTTCCCAAATGCTTGCCACCACTTTAAAGTAATCAAACTGAGAGGGAGGAGATGGAGTCTGTGGACATTCACAGTGCTTACGGTTACTTTCCTGTAGAAGTTGATCAAACTTCTGAAGATTTTGAGTCAACTGATCAAGAATAAGCCCTATAAAACATTCAACATGTTTCCCATCACTGTGTTCCAAACCCTCATTCTTTGCACTAAACTGAGCCTTTGCCTCTCTATGCTTACACTCAGACGAAGCCTTTGATTTCATGTCATGAGTACTTGAATGTCGACACCCTTTATCTTTGTCACCCATTTTCTGAATTCTTTTCCTACCCGTGTTAAACGAGCTTGGCATAGCCTGAACAAAACCGTTAACCAACACTGACCAAGTAGCAGAAAACTGAAAGCAATTCATACAAGACCCTTCATCTCTATCCACATCCTTTTCGTTCAATCCTTTCCTAACCGCCTCAACCTTCTCGTTGTTCTTGCCATTTCCGGGCGAAAACATTCCAATAAAAGCCTTGATCGGAACTTTAACAGACGGCCCTTTCTTTCCCTCTTCACTACCAACACAACATTGCCCATTATTAAGAATACTACCAAAATTACCATCACTCTTCTTCATACCAAATATTTGAACCTTATCATTCCTATCACTAACATTCAATTGGGGAATCAATTCAACATGCTTTCCTTTATCATTCGACACCCCGAAACAACTTTCGACATCTTTTGCAGCTTTCTTAATACCCAATTCAAGAGGTAAAAATGCTTCTTTTACAAATTGAATCGAACTCGAAATCGATTCAATTGGATCATTTTTAGACAACATTACTCTTACCACCTCAAGAAACTCCTAATTCTTCAGTACAATTTTCTCCCCTCTGTGGAAATTCAACAAGAACCATATTCAACACACTTATAAAATAAAAACATAATAATTGAAAAACCAAATCTTCAAGCAACTCAAAGGATGAAAAAAGCTTATACTACTAAAAAATCATATCAAAAATAGATTCGAACAACCCGAAATCTTTATTTTCCTAAAATAAAAAGCAAAATTAGCACTTCTCCTAAGATTCTTACACCAACTTAAAAAGAACCCACCAAGCTAGAACCACAATTCAACACAAAATAAAAAAAACCCAGAGGGAAAACTAAATCTATAGCCAATAAAAAGGATATACAAATGAATTAAAAAGGAGAATTTACTTGGGAGGAGGATCCGTTGAAGAAACCGATGCTGCTTCTTAAAGCAAATCAAGCTTATCCATACTGACAAAACAGATAAATGGGGTATTAGTTTCTTGTCTGTTCCGTGGAAGAAGATACCATTTTCACCCCAAAAAAAGAGCAAAAAGAAAAAAGAAAATTATATCTCCAAAATGGGTTCTTCTGAATTCTGAGTTCTCAGTTCCTCTTGAAGTGAAACAAAGGGCTGTTTCAAAAAGGAAAATGGAAATTCAAGGACTAAATGCTAAATTTAACCCCTTTTTTCGATTTTCTTTTAAAGAGAGCGAGAGATATGGTTGTGGGGTGGCAAAGCAGGAACCTAAGAAGGAAGAAGAAGA